>NC_134490.1:54202309-54348662 GCF_040206685.1 Ascaphus truei | reverse complement strand
TGGCACAAAAATACTATATTGAAGTAAATATATATATATACTAGTTAAAAAGATCTAAAGTCCAATATTAAAGTCCATAAAACACGCAGAAAATGCAATAAATGCAAACCAGATGAATGAAATAGTTCTCCTATTGAAGAAGCACAATCAGCAAGGGGGGCTGCATTTCTGAAGATGAACCACATTAAAATAGAAATCTAAAAAAAAAAAGTGAAAAGCGCACCCCTGCCATAGTGTATTACAGTATAAAAAATAGAAATGTATTAAAAAGGGGGACGACAAACACCTACTCACATGTTGCAAGATAAAATCGGGCGTAGAGATAGAGAATACAGGTTACCAGAACCGGCTCTGTGAAAGCGTGAAACGTTGGTAGGGCTCTCCATTGCCCTGTTTTTCCATGACCAATAAATAATCTTTTTATGGGATACTCACCCTCCTTTCTACTTTTTTTGATACCTACAGTGGTGCTCTTCCAGTTTTTCTCCTCTGCTGGGTAATACAGCCAATTAGGAGGAGGTGTCAGGAGCCTGGGGGTGGGGCCAAGGAGAGGAAACAGCATGGAGCAGAGAGAGGAGTGTATGTGTGTCTCTCTCGCACCTTTCACCATTGAGTGGAGAGGTGTGCGTGCGTGTTGCACTTTTCACCATTGGGTGCAGTATTTTTGGAGAAGCCTCTTGGCACCCTAACATCTGTAAGTAATATGCTGAATTTACATATCTCTTATTTCTTTTCTCTTTTTTTAGGCTATTGTCACGTTCCTTCAACACACAGGGACAAAACCAGCCTTTTTTTGGCAGGTAACACAGAAATAAGAAATTGCCTATGTGTCTATTCAGGAATCGGTGCTAGCTTGTCCATTCTTTCTGTTTGCCCTCTGTAGCTTCTCTTCCAATCGTACAGTGCCGGCTTCAACCTGGTAAATGGGAACAAGACGTGGAAAGTAGGTGCGATCCCTGCGATAGGTACGCAGCGCTGCCAGCAGATGGGGGAATGCTAACCAGGGTTGTATTCTGTTGTAGGCAGAAAAGATGGAACCCAAGCAGTGTCTGCTCTTTGCAGTATCCGTCTCTTATACTGCTTGTATTGCGGTAGGTGCAGATTGCTGTCACAATGCATTTTTTGGGGTGCATGATGTATGTTTTGTCCTGTTAAACAGAGGGGGCCTCACTCTCACAGGATTACCTGCAGTGCACACAGGGAAGTAAAGCTATAACTTCCAATAAATAAGGCACCATATTATCTTAGGGCAGGGGTGGCCAAATCCAGTCCTCAAGGGCCACCAACAGGTCAGGTTTTCAGGATATTCCTGCTTCAGCACAGGTGGCTCAATTAGCCAATTAACCTGTGCTGAAGCAGAGATATCCCAAAACCCTGACCCGTTGGTGACCCTTGAGGACTGGAGTTGACCACCTCTGTACTACATCTTGTGGTACATTATTAACACGGTCAGCTATGTAAGATGTTTTTATTATCTGTTGTAAGCTTCATCCCTTTATTTCCTCCTGGTTCATGCTCCCTGGGAATAGCTATGTGAGGACTTCCAGTTATAGGCGTTCATTTTCAAGGCCCATACAAAGCGCCTACCACACTGAAATAAGAGCTGTATAATAGGTACTGTGTATATACTGCCTGTGTCATGTATGAATGCAGCATTACTAGATTGATCAGCCCTCAGATAGACCTCCAGACACAATACACCAGGGGTAACCAACTCCAGTCCTCATGAGCTACCAACAGTTTTCAACTGAGCCACTTATTGAGCCACCTGTGCTGAAGCAGGGATATCCCGAAAACCTGACCTGTTGGTGGCCCTTGAGGACTGGAGTTGGTTACCCATGCTATACACTGAATAAGCAATGTAAGCTCATTTAAAGTATTGTGTCCCACTTATATACACACACACTGCCTTGCAAAACCTTCCATGTACACAATTGTGGTCAGCTTTAAAACTGCTCCTGCAGTGGTCACATGGACCGGACCTGCTTTCCAATTTCACTAACAAAACAGGAAGTCCTCCTCTTTAGGTTGCGATAAGCCCCTCAGCGTGAGCACATATGACCTTCACTGAAGGTCATAAGGGCCATCAATGTGTCAGCCCTTGTGGCATTAACACCATACAGAGCTCTGTCCTGTACTCAATGCACCTTTATATTGATATTATCCTTTAACACAGTCCTCAAGACCCCGCCCAACAGGTCAGGTTTTCAGGATATCACTGCTTCAGCACAGGTGCCTCAATCAGTCCCTGCTTCAGCACAGGGGCTCAGTCTTTGACTGAGCCACTGATTGAGCCACCTGTTCTGAAGCAGGGATATCCTTACAACCTGACCTGTTGGGAGGTGACTGGAGTTGAGAAGTAATGGGAGTGACCAGTGTCGTGCTCTGGTTTGTACTGAGGATTGGAACGGGGGGGGGGGGGAGAAGTATACTTTGTATATTCTGTAAGTGCGCTCTTCCTCTTTATAGAAGTTCCCAGGCCATGTGCTGATCCCTGCTGCTCCTGCCCTCTCTCCCTTGCAGGTCACTCCTCAGTTCCTGATGAACAGATTCAAATTGACCAGTCCCATAATGCAAACCTTCTTCCGCAGAGTGCTGCCCGCGCCCCTCCTCTGTGAGTACAGGGATTTTGGAGACATTGCTCAGTCACTGATTGATTTTTGACATGAGGGTAATAATACCGTAGGCCTTGTAAAACGGTCTAGGACATTTGGTCGCGGCCATTTCGCTGTGCCCAAATGACCGCCGGCGTTCAGCCGCAAGTGACCTCGCCGCCGGGACACTCCGCTGCCGGCTGCTTCGCTGCCAAGGTAAGTCCCTAACTTTGGTCCTTACCCTATAACCCCCCCCCCCTAATACTAACACTACCCTAAAAACCTGAACCCCTTACCCTAAAACCCTAAAGTTAACCCCATAATCTAACACTAAAACCCCTAAAGTTAAAATCATTACCCTGTTAAAACCCGTAAAGTTAACCCCCTACCCTACAACTGACATTTTCGCAGCAGGGCCGGCGGTGGGTTTAGCTGCCGAGGATCCCTCTGTGGCTAAATGCCGGCGAAGATTTCGTCACGGCGAGATGACCACGACCGTTGTAAATTTGCCATATTTGATCAGCTGTGAAAGTGGCGTATTCCTTTAACGGGAACAGATGCTGCTTCGGGGGCTGAACCTCCCGCGGGTTGTGGGCTAGTGACACATTTCTAAGAGTGGATGTGACCGGTGAATGGGGTGGCAGCCTCAGTGCCTGCATGCTAACTCTGAGATAAGCGGAGGATTACACGCCAGAAAGCCATGTTTGCAGCGCGTGTGAACTGGATCTTGAGGGGCGTATGAGGGACACGTGTCCATATCTCTGGCTGGAAACCCAGGGCAAAAAGTGGAGCAGAAAGCTGCAGAGAAAGGTAAACTAATTAAAACCAATGGGATTTTTGTTGTTGCTCCATTGCAGTTATTTAGTTTTCCTGGATGTATCACGCAACTCGCAAGGTGCCTCGCTTCCTTTATGTGGCTACCATCTCAGCCACGTCCTGTGCTTGTCTGCTAGGGGCGTCCTGTCTTGGCCCCAACATAGTAACCACAAACGCTGAAAGAAAGAAGCTGCACAATGCCACTTCAGCAGTTATATACTCTATTTGTATTCACCTTACATTGGACAACAAAGTGAACACAATGTAGTTCAAGGTTATTTTGTGGCACTTTTGCTCTGGTTTTCCAGCATTAACCCATGAGGTGCCCTTCACATTGTGTTCCCTTCTCTCCGCAGCTCTCCTGGGCGCTATTAACGTGGGGATAGTAAGAGCGCCTGAGATTGAGCACGGAATAGAAGTTGTGGACAAAGCCGGGAATGTTGTTGGAGTGTCTCAGCGTGCAGGAGAGAAGGTAGGGAGCGGTTTATTTACCCCCCCGATCTCCCGAGACGGGATCACGTGATGTAGGAAGCACAGTGCTACCCTGCTATGAGCTCAGCACTGGAACGTGTGAATAGCAATCTGTCTGCCACCAAGACAGCCTCAAACCTCACTTCTTGGAGCAGTAATCGCACTTCTGCAGCCGCTCTAAGAAAACCAGCAGAACGAGGGATGGGGGGGCTGGATTGGGACAAACCTAACCAACGCAGTTACGCTTCCCCTGAGTTCATGGAGCGAGGAGACTGATTTCTGAACGCTGCAACCCACAGAGACAATTCCTAGAGGTGTCATTTTGAGAATTAGGCTGCGCTTATAGTGCCTGGCGACGTCGCTCCAAAATAAATCCATTGAATCCGTCGCATGCGCTTATAGTAAGCGCGACGGCGCGTCGTCGTGACCAAAAATGTGGAAGCCAGTGAAATTTGATTTTTTTTTAGAGACAGTCGCCACCTGTGACTGTCTCTAAACCAATCACAGAGTGCTGCCCTCCTCCTTAGTGACGTCACTGGCCTTGTCGCCAGCGACGTCGCTTAATACTAAAGTTTAACTTTCGCCAGTGGCGACGGTGACGTCATCGGTCGCGTCGCCGGCACAATAAACACGGCCTTAGTAGTACATTTTACGGCTTAGTTTTGTGCTATGTAAGCTGATAAGTAGAAGGGATGTTAGGTGAGTTGCAACCTGGGAAGTGATGTGATGGACAGGGACTATTATCCGTTCAACCGCCAAGGACAGCGTCTGTTTTTGGCAATGAGGTAGGAGTTGCGTTTAGGACAATTAGTGTTAGGATTAGGGGGTAAGGCGTTATTGTTTGAGTTTTTAGGGGAAGGGGTTAGGGGATGTTACCTGCAGTGGTAAATGCCCCGGCGGTGAAATAGCCGCGTGATGGGAGAAGATAAACACCTGATGGGCAGGTGAATGCCTTCTTCCTATTGTTTCCATGTAATGTTGGTGCACAAACTTTTTCTCGCCGCTCTATATCATTTCATTTCTTGCAGGCTGTGAGGGAAACTGCCATGTCCAGAGCGGCCCTGATTGGGGTCACGGCTTTAATCCCTGCTGTGCTGCAGCGTTTCCTGCAGAGGTGAGAGACTGAAACTGCCTCAGGCCGGGGCTGTGTGATTCTACCTAGGGATCACTCTGTGCTTCTCTCTTATTCCCCCCCCCCCGTGCTTCTCTCTTATTCCCCCCCACCCCGTGCTTCTCTCTTATTCCCCCCCCCCCGTGCTTCTCTCTTATTCCCCCCCCGTGCTTCTCTCTTATTCCCCCAAATGCTTCCCTCTTTTCCCCCCCCCCGCTTCTCTTATTCCCCCCCCCCTCGTGCATCTCTTTTATTCCCCCCGGTGCTTCTCTCTTATTCCCCCCCCCCCTGCTTCTCTTATTCCCCCACCCCCCTGCTTCTCTTATTCCCCCACCCCTGCTTCCCTTATTCCCCCACATGCTTTTCTTATTCCCCCGTGCTTCTCTTATTCCCCCGTGCTTGTCTCTTATTCCCCCCGCTTCTCTCTTATTCCCCCACATGCTTCTCTTATTTCCCCCCCCCATGCTTCTCTTATTCCCCCCCCCCGTGCTTCTCTCTTATTCCCCCCCCCCCCCGTGCTTCTCTCTTATTCCCCCCCTCAGTTATTCCCCCTGTGCTTCTTGTCACCAGGTCTAATACCAGGGATCAATATCGCCATTCAGAAACACGAGTTTATAAAATGAATTTATTGGAAAACAAGTATCCACAACTATACAAATAAACAGACAACACATACTGTACTTATAGGCGCAGGGACCTCCCTAGAGAGATTTTCCCTGATCTTCCCGCAGGATGTCTTCTGGACTGGACTCCAGGCCTGGCCCCAACACTGGAATCCTTTCAGCCAAAACCGCCTGAGACTGAATCTGAGTCTCAGCTGGTCTGATCTGAGAGCTTGAGCTACCATGGGGTCGCCCTCCCTACCTTTTTATACACTATAGCCCACTATATTGCAACATTCAGGGTCAGATGCTGCCTACTGCCCAGGCCCTGATTGGTGGGTGCAACTGCAACATTACATTAACAACATAAACGGTTACAGGGGAAGGTCGCAGGCAGCTTTGGCTACATTTCTCCTGCATACATATAAAACCTAATATAAAACAACTGTATTATTGACAGGTACGGGTAATGCAGGGCTTAACCTAATTATTACAATATATTAACATCAGCCATATTTACCCCTGCAGTCACACTTCTCTCTTATTCCCCCACGTGCTTCTCTTATTCCCCCCTGTGCTTCTCTCTTATTCCCCCGTGCTTCTCTCTTATTCCCCCGTGCTTCTCTCTTATTCCCCCGTGCTTCTCTCTTATTCCCCCTGTGCTTCTCTCTTATTCCCCCTGTGCTTCTCTCTTATTCCCCCATGTGCTTCTCTCTTATTCCCCCGTGCTTCTCTCTTATTCCCCAGTGCTTCTCTCCTATTCCCCCGTGCTTCTCTCTTATTCCCCCGTGCTTCTCTCTTATTCCCCAGTGCTTCTCTCCTATTCCCCCGTGCTTCTCTCTTATTCCCCCCGTGCTTCTCTCTTATTCCCCCGTGCTTCTCTCTTATTCCCCAGTGCTTCTCTCCTATTCCCCCGTGCTTCTCTCTTATTCCCCCGTGCTTCTCTCTTATTCCCCAGTGCTTCTCTCCTATTCCCCCGTGCTTCTCTCTTATTCCCCCCCGTGCTTCTCTCTTATTCCCCCGTGCTTCTCTCTTATTCCCCCGTGCTTCTCTCTTATTCCCCCCGTGCTTCTCTCTTATTCCCCCCGTGCTTCTCTCTTATTCCCCCCGTGCTTCTCTCTTATTCCCCCTGTGCTTCTCTCTTATTCCCCCCTGGGCTTCTCTCTTATTCCCCAGTGCTTCTCTCTTATTCCCCCGTGCTTCTCTCTTATTCCCCCGTGCTTCTCTCTTATTCCCCCCTGTGCTTCTCTCTTATTCCCCCCGTGCTTCTCTCGTATTCCCCTGTGCTTCTCTCTTATTCCCCCCTGTGCTTCTCTCTTATTCCCCCGTGCTTCTCTCTTATTCCCCCGTGCTTCTCTCTTATTCCCCAGTGCTTCTCTCTTATTCCCCAGTGCTTCTCTCCTATTCCCCCGTGCTTCTCTCTTATTCCCCCGTGCTTCTCTCTTATTCCCCAGTGCTTCTCTCCTATTCCCCCGTGCTTCTCTCTTATTCCCCCCGTGCTTCTCTCTTATTCCCCCGTGCTTCTCTCTTATTCCCCCGTGCTTCTCTCTTATTCCCCCGTGCTTCTCTCTTATTCCCCCTGTGCTTCTCTCTTATTCCCCCTGTGCTTCTCTCTTATTCCCCCACGTGCTTCTCTCCTATTCCCCCGTGCTTCTCTCCTATTCCCCCGTGCTTCTCTCTTATTCCCCAGTGCTTCTCTCCTATTCCCCCGTGCTTCTCTCTTATTCCCCCCGTGCTTCTCTCTTATTCCCCCGTGCTTCTCTCTTATTCCCCCGTGCTTCTCTCTTATTCCCCCCGTGCTTCTCTCTTATTCCCCCGTGCTTCTCTCTTATTCCCCAGTGCTTCTCTCCTATTCCCCCGTGCTTCTCTCTTATTCCCCCGTGCTTCTCTCTTATTCCCCAGTGCTTCTCTCCTATTCCCCCGTGCTTCTCTCTTATTCCCCCCGTGCTTCTCTCTTATTCCCCCCGTGCTTCTCTCTTATTCCCCCGTGCTTCTCTCTTATTCCCCCTGTGCTTCTCTCTTATTCCCCCCTGTGCTTCTCTCTTATTCCCCCGTGCTTCTCTCTTATTCCCCCCTGTGCTTCTCTCTTATTCCCCCCGTGCTTCTCTCGTATTCCCCCGTGCTTCTCTCTTATTCCCCCCTGTGCTTCTCTCTTATTCCCCCGTGCTTCTCTCTTATTCCCCCCTGGGCTTCTCTCGTATTCCCCCGTGCGTCTCTCTTATTCCCCCGTGCGTCTCTCTTATTCCCCCGTGCTTCTCTTATTCCCCCCTGTGCTTCTCTCTTATTCCCCCCGTGCTTCTCTCGTATTCCCCTGTGCTTCTCTCTTATTCCCCCCTGGGCTTCTCTCGTATTCCCCCGTGCGTCTCTCTTATTCCCCCGTGCTTCTCTCTTATTCCCCCGTGCTTCTCTCTTATTCCCCCCCTGGGCTTCTCTCGTATTCCCCCGTGCGTCTCTCTTATTCCCCCGTGCGTCTCTCTTATTCCCCCCTGTGCTTCTCTCTTATTCCCCCGTGCTTCTCTCTTATTCCCCCCTGGGCTTCTCTCGTATTCCCCCGTGCGTCTCTCTTATTCCCCCGTGCGTCTCTCTTATTCCCCCGTGCTTCTCTCTTATTCCCCCCTGTGCTTCTCTCTTATTCCCCCCGTGCTTCTCTCGTATTCCCCTGTGCTTCTCTCTTATTCCCCCCTGGGCTTCTCTCGTATTCCCCCGTGCGTCTCTCTTATTCCCCCGTGCTTCTCTCTTATTCCCCCGTGCTTCTCTCTTATTCCCCCCCTGGGCTTCTCTCGTATTCCCCCGTGCGTCTCTCTTATTCCCCCGTGCGTCTCTCTTATTCCCCCCTGTGCTTCTCTCTTATTCCCCCGTGCTTCTCCCTTATTCCCCCGTGCTTCTCCCTTATTCCCCCACGTGCTTCTCTTATTCCTCTGTGTTTCTCTCCTATTCCCCAGTGCTTCTCTCTTATTCCCCCCCGTGCTTCTCCCTTATTCCCCCCCGTGCTTCTCTCTTATTCCCCCCCCTGTGCTTCTCTCTTATTCCCCCCTGTGCTTCTCTCTTAGACTGTGATTATACCTAAAACCGCGCAACTTAAAAACAATGAACGTACACATACCTGTAGCAACGTGCGTGCCGCCTGGAGCTGCAGGGCGGCAGACTCCTGAAGAGATTTTCAAAATAGTTTCTGGCAGGCGACGGCCGCGTCACGAATGGTTCAGCCAATAAGGGCGAACCGCTCACGGCCACGCCTCCACCACGCCTCCTTGTCTCCTCTCACTGCCTCCTCTCCTTGATCAAGATGCCGCTCGGCGGCAGCGTGAGGGTGACGTCACCGGATTGCGCTGCCGCTCAGCGGCATCTGGTATAACTGTAGCCTTTCCCCCCCCCCCCGTGCTTCTCTCTGCAGCTCACACTTCGTGCTGCGTAACCCTCGGGCATTGGCCCCCATCAAACATATATCTGCAGTTTTCGTCTTCGGGGCGATGATTCCAGTGTCCTTCAGTCTCTTCCCACAGCACGGAAAGGTGAGCTGCTCTAACGTCACTCCTCTAGGACTATACGCTAACAGCTATATACAGCTCAACCCCGTTATAACGCGATCCGTTACAACGCAAATCCGCTGATAATGCGATGCAAGTGTGGCTCCCAATTTTCGTATTTATGAATACTTTACAACACGATTATTGGTGTCTTAAATACTTAATTGTACAATGCATACAATTGTACATTATTTCTAACGTGATCCGCTTATAACGCGATGTGATTCTTTGGACCCCAAGCACAGCGTTATAAGGGGGTTGAGCTGTACTTCCGTGTAGCAAAAGCACTCGGGCATTTAACTGGCTCACTATCTTTCATGTTAAAAATTTTCAAAAGGTGTTCGCGAACTTTTCACATTTCTTTGGACAAATCTTCCCAGCAGACAGCACTGAAAACCATGGGGTGTGTAATACAGAACACAATACTTTCATTAGGGAATAGTGTACACAACATGTACACAACTTAAAGAATGCTGTGGGTGTCATTTTAAGGGAAATCCTATTTCTCCGAAATACAAAGTACCGGTGGATTACACATGTGAAAAAGGGGGGACTCCTGTATATAAGTGGGGGTGAACCTCTGATGTACTGCGCTGACCGGCTCATCAAATAAAGGGTGTGTTACCTGTGACCCCCTCTCCTAATCTTTTAAGGACCACCGGAAAAGTCATCTTTACAATCGAGCATTTGCATAGCACAGGGACGTGATCTCATGACTCACTGCAGGGGGGCTCAACTCGAATCCTCAAGCCCCCCCCCCCCCCCCACCCCCCTGAACAGGTCAGGTTTTAGGGAGATCCCAGCTTCAGCACAGGTGGCTCAATCAGAGGCTCAGTCTTTGACTCTGAGCCACCAGTGCTGAAGCAGGGACTGATTGGGCCACCTGTGCAGATATCCTGAAGATCTGTTGGGGGGGGGGAGGGGCTTGAGGACTGGAGTTGAGCCCCCGACTCACTGCATATGCACTTGCCCTCTTGACCTCAATCTATAACATGTGCACTTCCATGTAATTCGTTATCAGAAATTTAAATATTCTCATCTGTTACGTTAACTGCCCAATTATGAAGCCCTGGCCATCCTGTCACTAGAAAAGATCTGCTTGTTTGTTTCCCAGCCGGCTCGGCTCATGCAGATCACATGTCCTCTCTTATCAGAGTCCCTTCCCTTCTGCGCGTTTCAGATTTTGAGAGCTGACCTGGAAGCGGAGGTCCAAGCCAGTACCACAGAATCAGAACTTTTCTACCATCGAGGACTCTAGCTGCTGGCATCAACTCAACGCAGGTGGAACTAAACCAGAATGATGTGCTACAAGAGATTGCACAGCACAGCAAAGGCTGCAACCGGGTACATTGTACAGTATAGTCTTGGGAGTGAAAAACACCAAGGCTTCATGTCAGTGTCTTATTATTAACAAGGAGCAATCCAAGCCAACCAAATATTATTTATTATTTTTTTAAATATAGAATTTAAGTGGGGGGTCTCCGGAGCTGATCCCCATTAATTTCAGCTCCAGGAACCCTCTGCTTCCAGAGATACTCACCTCCGAAGTAGGTGCCAATAGCTGCTCTGGATCAGCAAGCAGGGCTTTCAGGTTTGAAGCTCACATGTCCCATGGGCCAATAGGATGACATCACGGCTTCCTATTGGTCAGCAGGGCCTGAGATCTCTGAACAGAGGACATATTGTGAACCCTGGTAACCAAGGAGAGCGGCTACCGGCACCTAATTCGCAGGTTAAGTATCTCCGGAAACGGGGTCACCAGAGCTGAGATTAACGGGGTTCGCCCCCTTGGATTGCCTCTTTAATACCTCATTTGGAAACTTGATTCTGTAGAGCAAGTAGTTTGGATTGGCCCTTACCTCCATTTTCTAGAGCAGGGGACCTCAACTGCAGTCCTCAAGACCCCCAACAGGCCAGGTTTTCAGGATATCCCAGCTTCAGCACAGGTGGATCAATCAATCCCTGCTTCAGCACAGGTGGCTCAATGAGCTCAGTCTTCAACTTCGCCACCTGTGCTGTAGCTGGGATATCCTGAAAACCTGACTTGTTGGGGGGGGGGGGGGGCTTGAGGACGGCAGTTGAGCACCCCCTGCTCTACACCGCAGTACTTACAAGGGGGAAGGTCAGGGATATGTTTAAATAAAGTTCTTAAACGGTTCCACTGCAGGCCACGGAAGTAGTAACTATTTGCGAGCGTGTTATTCGTGCAGTATTGGTTATTTTCTAGTGGAGGAATGTCCTGTAACTAATCAGTAACAGGCTCTTTATTAAAAGCTATGTCTGCCCTATTTATCTAGTTATACTATACCAGGGTTAGCCAACTCCAGTCCTCAAGGGCAACCAACGTCAAGTTTTAAGGATACACCTGCTTCAGCACAGGTGGTTGTCATTGATTGAGCCACCTGTGCTGAAGCAGGGATATCATTACAACTGACCTGTTGGTGGCCCTTGAGGAGTGGAGTTGACTATCCCTGTTATATACAGTATTCGTGTACTGCCTCAGCTCAAAAGCTGGTGTACCCATGCTATTTAATGATACACAGGGCAATTCCTAATAATGACTTATTCCACGGCCACACAGAAGTTTTTCAGGTTTTATGTGAGGGTTACAGCAACTGAACATAGATCCCCTGCGGACTCCACCAGACGTTTTCAGGGTGTGTGAGAAGTCGGCGGTCGGTGTACCTGCCTTACCCTACCTGTGATACAGATTTATTACATCTATTCTTCTCCCTGAGAACAGTGGCTTTTACAAAAAGGAACACAGTGGCTTTTACAAAAAGGAACAACTGTCCGATATAAAATAGTATTAAATGTACACACAAAGTGTGTATGTCACCAGTGGTTACACATCTAAAAGGTCCAGTGATGAAGTTCAGGAAGTGTACGCTTTGCAATGGGTGGGGGGTCTGCCAGGGCTGTACAAGGTCAGTTTTTGGAGCCTGACATCCTGTATAGATTCAATAACCGTCCAAGCCTTTGTGCCAGGAACCCACAGTTGGATGAAGGTCCAGGAACATAGGGAAGTCTGAATTTCTATCGCAGACCTCTCACACCACTGCGAGGGGCTGGAAACTAAAAGCAGTGCCCATCATCAGGTGAATTTTGAAATGCTAATATACTATAGTGCTTCAGCACAGGTGGCTCAATCAACGGCAGTCACCTGTGCTGAAGCAGGGATATCCTTGAATCCAGACGTGTTGGTGGCCCTTGAGGATTGGAGTTGGCCACCCATGCTCTAATGCAGCGGTGCGCAAACTGGGGGGCGCGAGACTGCCGGCAGGGGGGCGCGGGGTTTACAGAGGCCCCGCGCTTCCCGCAGGCACTTAAATTAAGTGCCGGGGGAGCTGCAGGGCCTCTGTAAACCTTTACTTACCTAGGCTCCGGCGGCTTCCTTCGTCACCATGGCAACGCGGCGTCAAAATGACGCCACGAGGGCATGTGACGTCACGTTGCCATAGCCGGAGCGCAGGTAAGTAGGGGTTAGGGGGGGGGCGCGGGGGTGAGGGGACCACCGGCAGGGGGGCGCAGGGAAAAAAGTTTGCGCCCCCGTGCTCTAATGTATTGTTTCAATGCAGTGCAGCTTTAAACTTGTATTTTGTTGAAGAAAAAGCATTTGCAGAGAACCGTACAGCCAGGAAATGAGAACCAACATTTTTATTACGTCACAAAAATGAATTAGTTGTACATTCCTATACATTGCTGTCTGCTCTGGTGCAGCTGAATCTTACGAAGAAAATAAGTGAATATTAAGTGCGAGTAGCTATTTGCAGTTTGTTTTTTGGAGCTTGCAAAAAAGTGTTTAGTCTTAACCCCTTCAATGCAATATGCAGGGTGTTACCCCTTCCCGCTGCAGGCCTGCACAGCTTCCCCAGCAGGGAAGAAGCTAATTCCAAAGACAATTAGGGAGAGCATGTCGAAGCTAAATCCTCTCTGATGCTGCTGCCGTGGCCTCTCTGTGGTGGTAGAGTGGGGGGTGTCACGTCTGCAGCATCTGCTCAGCAGCTGCTAGGTGGAAGAGAAAGTTTTCTGTTGCGGGAGGGAAGCGCTTCTGCTTCACATGCTCCAAGTTGATGGTTGGTTTTGCCCGGTCGCTGGTGGCTTCAGCAAACGAGGTTAAGGTAGAGATGATCTCTCCGGTCTTCACACAGATATCCTTCCAATAAAGGAACAGAAGTGTGGATAATCATCATCAATGAAATGCCCCTCGTGTGTGGGATACGTCAGCGGTTTTAAGTAATTAAAATCTGTTAATATAAGCCTGACAACATCTGAACCATCTCACTAACTTATTCTATAATGCATCATATTCATATAACGTGCCATTCTGACGCAATGTAAGTATGGTACTAATACTGACAGACTAACACACAGACTGTATGTAACAATATTGTATTCCGTCTTAGAGTACCCTGAACATTACAGTAACTCAAAGGCAAGACACTGGGCGGAAATCAGACTTATCAGCAGCACAGGGAGTATTACATTTATCTTTCGTGTGCAGCCCAAGAGCTCAGGGTGTGGGTGCTCTGTAATCACTCCTTCCCATAGAAGAATGTTTAACGGCCACACAATGCACTTGGGTTATGTATTCTAATGCAAAAATACAGGGTGGACATGGGGTAACTTTATACAGGGCCGCGGGAAGCGCTCCAACAGCAAGCACTTCTTTGCCTTTTTTATTTTGGCCAAACTGTTCTCCTTTTTGTGAAGATATTTGTGAAAAAGGAGTTCAGTTTCTCTTTTCTATGACTTGTAATTCTAAAGCACGTATGCACTGCTATCCGTGGTGCAGAAATCCGTGGGACAATACATGCATTGTTATCCGGGGTGCAGAAATCACACAGTGCTATAAGGTGCAGAAATCCAAACAACATTTAATAGTGAGACAATAGTATTTCTAAGATGTGCACATATAAAATGTAGATGGAGCACCAAATCACTGTGTGCCAGTAGTATGAGTACACTAGAATATACCTATACCCAGCTGTGTGTGTGTGTGTGTGTGTGTGTGTGTGTGTGTGTGTGTGCAATCAGATTTGTGAATGCATATTAGGTGAGGATTTAGTCGGTTTAATGCATGAATTACTGAGCTGAATGCAGCTGACAGGTCCAGATGTGCGAGGGCAGATTGCTGATCAATCCGCTATGCAATTTGGGTCACGTTGGGAAAAACCACAGAGTGTGTTGCTTGTTACCTTGATAACCTGGCTATCTGAGGTCTCTGCATTTTCTGCTGACTGCACAATAAGCTGCCCGATGTCCTTGTGCAATTTGCCCAACGTCAGCGCCTCTGATGGATGAGACAAAGATTAATCACACGCTCAGCTCACTCCTCTCACAATAGCAACAGTGACATAAGATGATCGTGTGTAACACAACTAGCTATTTCTTCCTTTGTAATTAATTTTGTTCCAACGTCATTTTAATTCATGACTTCATGCATTACCATATCAACTTCTATTGGTGTTATGCATTTTATAATCCCAAGTAGGTACATTTTCAGAAACTGATACTCCTGGACTACAAGAGAATTTATGGTGACATCATTGAAGACAACAAAATAAAGACATGAAAGTATAAAAAAATAATTACGTTGCTCTTCAAAACAACAATACTGGCTTTAAAAAAAAAGTGTTAATTTCAGCTCCGAGGACTCCCGACTTGCAGAGAAACTCACCTCCGTAGGGGCGCCGGGATCTCTGTGGCGTTTACAGGTGCAGGTCACAGCAGCCAATAGGAAGTCGCACCGGATGACGTCACGGCTTCCTACTGGCCCGTGTGACATTTAAACGCTGCCATTGGATGAAGGCACACAGTTTCTCTGCCTGCAGAGACCCCGGCACCACTACAGAGGTAAGTATCTCAGGAAGCAGGGGGTCCCTGGAGCTGAAATTAACAGTTCACCTCCAGAGACCCCCTGCTTAAAACATGTAATAAATATATATTTTTTTAATTTGACCCGTATTGCTGCTTTAACAAGCAGTGCATATTGCTGCATTGAATTGTGGTGCTGGCCCCTGGCAGTGTGAGGGTTAAGAGCCTCCTGTTTGTATGAAGGTTAATACATAATATCAGGCGCAGCAGAAAGACCGCGCAGCATTGCAGGGTGTCTGGGCTTGCAGAGTACACAGCGAGACCGCTCACCTTTTGCGCTCGGAGACACCGCGATATCGCGCTCTGCCAAATTTACGTACACATCGTATAGGTCGGGACGATTACTCACGCCGGGGTCATGGAAGCCAGCGATATAACCTGCCACAGAGAAGGGCCTTCATGTATGGAGACACGCGTGCTCACTGCTCAGGGTGTGTGGGGAAGGGTCAGCTCACATGTTCAGAGACAGAACAGATTGTACAAACAGTGGATGTGCACAGTGTCATGTTGGGAAGTGTCCTGCTTCAGCACCTGGGGAGGTACTGGTGGGGTAGACTGGTTTCATGTTATGTTCAGGACGACCCCTTCCTGAGAGCACGTCTGTGTAATCCAAGCTCACCTGGGCAGCCCCTTAGGGCCTCAATCTCCTCTTGATTTATATGCACATAGGGATGCACGGTAGACCAGTCCTGCCGGTGCCAGGCGAACGCTGGGAGAGTCCTGTGACAATCAAGACAGAGGGCTGAGGATCTTGCTTTCTTCGGAGGGATTGCATGACATTAAAACCATCTTATGATCCAGCCCCTTATAAAAAGACATTGATTTCCACGCTATCTTATGCTATTATTTACCACATAGCTACAGCCTGCAATTATTTTAAAGGAATGCACGAAAAGACTTGTCAGTAGCCAAGAAGCGGATACTGACGGTGTACACCAAACTCCACCAAAAAACTGCAGGATCTTGTCAACACCCCAAGCCCACTGCATAGGGGTCATCTTTGACCCCTTCATTCTTCACAAGCAGTCACCAAATCCTGCTGCATTCACCTCACTCAGCGCTCTTCATCTGCTGCTTCCACTGTGCAAATCCCTACACTGGCTTCCCATATCGGTCATTTGGCTGTGGTCGTTTTGCCTTGGAGGCGAAATGGCCACGGAAAGATGAGCAGCCACATACCTTTTGTACAACTGCCACGTAATTCCTCTAGATTGTAAACTCTCACGAGCCATCAGTACCTTTTATATCAATTTGTATTCATTTGTATGCCATCCTGTTCATGTAACTACTGTTCCCCCATTGTACTGCGCTCTGGCATATGTTGGCACTTTATAAGAATTATATTTTACAATTATAACTGTGCACAGCAGAATTTACAAGTGTAGTAAGTGTCTGCCCAGAAGAGCTCACAACCTGTTTTGGGGCATGAGTTTAATGGGGGTAATTAAACATGCTGCAAAGCGGATTTAATTCAATGAGGGTTTTCGGCAATTCGCAGATCAAGTCATTTGCCCAGGTTCTCGAACGAACCCTTTCAAGCAGGGGTGGCCAACTCCAGTCCATAAAAGGCCACCAACAGGTCATAATTGAGCCACTAGTGCTCAACCTGGGATATCCTGAAAACCTGACCTGTTGGTGGCCCTTGCGGATTGGCGCTGGCCACCCCTGCTTTAATGTATCTAGTTAATCTGTCCCCATACATTACATTCACTTTAAAAGTTGTCCCGCCATACCTGGTGAATTCCTGCAGAGCTTCTAGCCTTGGGTGATACACAACGATTCTCTTCTTTAGCATCACAGCGGTATACAGAATGATGGTCTCCATTCCAAACTGTGACACCACGTCTGCAAGAGACAAAAACAGTCGCTGCACTGAACAGGGACAGCACCCGTCCCCGGCAACCAGTGAACAGGGCTGTACGGACACTTTGATCTTACCTTTGATGGAGCCAGATAGGAAAGATTTGCGCTGGTCATAGTTGCGGCACAGAAACGTCCCGTTCTCTTCACTCCGGCAGGCCCCCTTGGTGAGGACAGAGATGTAACTCTCCATCATTGGCACTGGGCTACCCTGCTTTAGGTATATCCTGAAAGGACGAGTCTTGTGAGTCCTCAGTGACCCCCCGAGTGCGAGAAACAATAAGGAAAGGGCATGCTAGCTTCTTTTGTTGGCCGTGTTATAATGTTGACTAATAAGACAGTCTGCCCCTGGAGAAGTGGTTTCCAAAAGGTTTATTAAATGGCCACGTGAAATTCTTGGTGCTCCTGTTGTATTGCCCAGGGCTTTAATTAGACAGATTTTTGGCTTGCTGTTGGAATAGTAGTACTTGATATAGCTATACACTACACCAGATTAATTTCCCCTCATAAAGTTCCGTTTTACAGGTAGTCTGTGCAAACACTTCATGCATCAGATGCAGTTTCTATACTGACCTGCAGAGTATCTGGCTGAAGGCCGCATACTTCTCGGGATTGAAGTCTTTGGCAGTCAGAACAACACAGAAATTAGTGACCTGTCAAAAACAACACGCAAAGGGTTATTTAGTCAGCTACTTGATTGGATGGTTTGAGCACCAACTTGAATGTGAAAAGGTCTCCCGTAAGTACTTATAATCTGCAATTAATCAGTAATAACATGGCTCCTTCTCCATCAAAAGGTTTCCATGCAGACCTCAGTGCAAGAATTAAGCAGGAATTATTCCAGCTCTTTAGTTACCAGTCGTTTCCAAATGTATTATGTTCTGCACCATCATAACAAAGAACAGAACTATCTGCACCAGCAAATATTTACTAGTGTCAAACTATCTGCAGAAACAATGATAGACAATGTATTTCTTTCAATCTAACTCTAAAAACACCATTGTACTTGTTTTATCCTGGTCTTCCAGCCTGACACCGCAAACAGAGGTAGGAGTCATAGGAAAACTGTCGAGTATCAATCCGTAGGATCTTGTCTACTCTTCCCACATGCTGTGAAACACTGCTATGGTATTTTGGAATATAAAAAAGTAAGGGTGTGTGTTTGTTACCCAGGCCACTTCCTTCACCTTTTCAACTTAAAGCAACTTACCTTCTCCAAGGCCGACACTTCGTCTACCTGCATGGCCGTGAGGTAGAACCAAGTCCTCTTGTACTGGCCATAGAGAAAGTTGTGAGGAGACTGTTTGCCTTCACGGAGACAGCATTTCCTCAGCAGAAGCTCCCTGAGCTCCCCGGTTATGGACGGATAGCACCAAACCCACAAGGTGTCTCCGTTGGCGTCTTTTTCTACCAAGAAATTCAGATAGCGCATGAAATCCTTGCATACACGTTTCAAGACCAAGAAGAACATTCATTGCTTCCAATAAATCTGTTTGCTAACAACGTGAACTGGATCAGGACAGAAGCAAACGGTAGACTGGCGCTTTGGGAGCGACGCTCGAAGCTTTCATGCGAGTTCTCAAACCATACGTAATTGGCCGTGAACCAGTTGAGTCCCAGCGGTTAGCAGTCACCAAACATATTAATGACGCCAACTCCTATCCAGAGCACAAAATATGGAGGTTTCATTAGCGAATCGTGACTGAGCTGCCATTCATTGGCAAAACAGTGAATTGATGGTGGAAATGTGCGATATCTGAGAAACTTTTAGCTCTTCAAACGGTTTCACCTGGAATCAATTTTGATTAAAATAAATAAATAATATGTGCATAAGTTTGCGAAAGTATTTTGGAAAGTTTTGCACTTCACGACTCGTTGGTACCTTTACGTACACTTATTGTAAGTAGTGACAACTTTTAATGGACCAATATGAGCGTTTTTATATCTAGATGCGCATAGCCCTCAAACCTTCCCCAGTCTGCTGTTCAGGTTTAAGGTGGCGAGAAGCTCATGTACATTTCTGTATAGCTGAAGAACTTATCTTGATCTATTGAAAAAGGTATCAAAACCTGCATTTCTGCAAGACCAATACACCACTGCAACTTTGCTGGGAATAGGGTGACAGACAGAAAGACACCCAAGGTACAGTATAGAACGACAAACGGACACAGATACAAATAAGCACAGAATTGTGTGACAGTATACAGGCACAGGGAATGGAGTGACTGACAAGCAGACAGAAATATAGACAGAAACACCACAGGGTGACATACATGAAATAGGGTGTCGGACAGGCACTCATGGTATAGGTTGACAAATGGACAGACAGACACAGAATGGGGTGAGGACAGACAGACAAGGGATTAGATGACTGACATAGGGATTGGCGTTACATATATACAGACGGTGGGGGGGGGGGGGGTGGAGGGAGACACACGGATCAGTGGGGGGCAGACAGACAAAGGAGTTGAAGGGGACGGAGAAACACACGGGATGAAGGACACACACACACGATGCACACACAGAATGAAGGGACCACACATACAGACGGTGGGGAAGACAGACAAGGATTGGGGTGACATATCTGCTAAGGTCTCCAATCGCAACGTTACATACATACAGTGGATACTGGGGATAAACAACACCTGGGATGGGGTGCCATATATACAGGCACATCCCGTGGATGGGTTGACATATATACAGGGCACATACCGGGCATGGGGTGAAATGTATACAGGGCAGAGACAGGGGATGGGGTGACATGTATACAAGGGATGGGGTAACATGTATACAGGGCACATACCGGGGATGGGGTGACATGTACTGTATACAGGGCACATACCGGGGACGGGGTGACATGTATACAGGGCACATACCGGGGACGGGGTGACATGTACTGTATACAGTGTGTATACAGGGGACGGGGTGACATGTATACAGGGCAGAGACAGGGGATGGGGTGGCATACACACGGCAGATACAGGGGATGGGGTGACATACACACGGCAGATACAGGGGATGGGGTGACATACACACGGCAGATACAGGGGATGTGGTGACATACACACGGCAGATACAGGGGATGGGGTGACATACACACGGCAGATACCGGGGATGGGGTGGCATACACACGGCAGATACAGGGGATGTGGTGACATACACACGGCAGATACCGGGGATGGGGTGACATACACACGGCAGATACCGGGGATGGGGTGACATACGCACGGCAGATACCGGGAATGGGGGGACATACGCACGGCAGATACCGGGAATGGGGGGACATACGCACGGCAGATACCGGGGATGGGGTGACATACGCACGGCAGATACCGGGAATGGGGGGACATACGCACGGCAGATACCGGGAATGGGGTGACATACGCACGGCAGATACCGGGAATGGGGTGACATACGCACGGCAGATACAGGGGATGGGGTGACATACGCACGGCAGATACCGGGGATGTGGTGACATACACACGGCAGATACCGGGGATGGGGTGACATACACACGGCAGATACAGGGGATGGGGTGACATACGCACGGCAGATACAGGGGATGGGGTGACATACACACGGAAGATACAGGGGATGGGGTGACATACACACGGAAGATACAGGGGATGGGGTGACATACACACGGCAGATACAGGGGATGGGGTGACATACACACGGAAGATACAGGGGATGGGGTGACATACACACGGCAGATACAGGGGATGGGGTGACATACACACGGCAGATACAGGGGATGTGGTGACATACACACGGCAGATACAGGGGACGGGGTGACATACACACGGCAGATACAGGGGACGGGGTGACATACACACGGCAGATACAGGGGATGTGGTGACATACACACGGAAGATACAGGGGATGGGGTGACACACACGGAAGATACAGGGGATGGGGTGACACACACGGAAGATACAGGGGATGGGGTGACATACACACTGCAGATACAGGGGATGGGGTGACATACACACTGCAGATACAGGGGATGGGGTGACATACACACGGAAGATACCGGGGATGGGGTGACATACACACGGCAGATACAGGGGATGGGGTGACATACGCACGGCAGATACCGGGGATGGGGTGACATACACACGGCAGATACAGGGGATGGGGTGACATACACACGGCAGATACCGGGGATGGGGTGACATACACACGGAAGATACAGGGGATGGGGTGACATACACACGGAAGATACAGGGGATGGGGTGACATACACACGGCAGATACCGGGGATGGGGTGACATACACACGGAAGATACAGGGGATGGGGTGACATACACACGGAAGATACAGGGGATGGGGTGACATACACACGGCAGATACAGGGGATGGGGGTGACATACACACGGCAGATACAGGGGATGGGGGTGACATACACACGGCAGATACCGGGGATGGGGTGACATACACACGGCAGATACCGGGGATGGGGTGACATACACACGGCAGATACCGGGGATGGGGTGACATACACACGGCAGATACCGGGGATGGGGTGACATACACACGGCAGATACCGGGGATGGGGTGACATACACACGGCAGATACCGGGGATGTGGTGGCATACACACGGCAGATACCGGGGATGTGGTGACATACACACGGCAGATACAGGGGATGGGGTGACATACACACGGCAGATACCGGGGATGGGGTGACATACACACGGCAGATACCGGGGATGGGGTGACATACAAAAGAACCCAGCTGAGCTCTTACCGATCAGCCCCACGCTGAGCAGCAGCTGGGCACCCGCAGCGGCGGCCGGTGCAGCCATCCCCGGGGCACACAGATCAGCTGCTCCGATGCCGCCCTATCCCGCTGCTTCCTGGGCGGCTCCGGACACCTCCCTCTCCGGAGTAATGAGAGACATACACTGTGTACAGGAACTTCCATACCCTGCGCCTCTAATCATCACGTGCTGTATTTATGTATATTATAGAATAGAAAATTGGGAATTCATTCATAATTATACAATTATAATCAGATTACGTTTTTAAAAGCTTGTAAATTGTTGTGAGAACTTAGTATTTATTATTTTTGCATAAACAAACGTGTTGACATTTTCCCCATTCATCATCCACTCTTGTACACACTTCACTTTCCCCTATAGACTTTAATAGTATAATAAAACCCATAGAGTCAGAAGTAATTCCTTACAAACAAACGTCTGTTTCCTCCAAGGTATTACCCCCACCTGATAATCATGATAACCCCATTACAATCTTAAATCTCCCCTATGGAAAGATCACCCCTTCCAATTCACAATTACCTTCCCACACACCTCATTTGTCCCCACTTCAGAGCAGCCTGTAGGATCAAGACGTTCACTTGGGATTTATTCATCAAGCGCTGGTACAGATTAAAAGCACCGGAACTGGCGTTAACTCCCATTCAAGTCAATGTATGTATGTATGTATATCTTTATATATCCAGGTATATGAAGTAAATGCTGCACACCTTGAAAAATAGTTAGAATGATACAATCACCGGTGCTCCCGTGCTTGAACAAAGCCTGTTTCCAGTCCTAGATCACTAGTAGAAGGAACACAGGGCACAACGGATTTCTGCAAATATAAACTCATTTATTGAGCCAACACAACGTTTCGACCTCAAAGGTCTTTATCAAGTGACATAGTGGCATCTTTATATATCGCCATTTATGTACTTAGCGCTTCCCAGCAGTAATACACGTGACATAATAATATAACACATAATGGCAATAAGCGCTTGAGACATTAAAGTACAGTAACAATAGGAAAAAGGAGTCCCTGCCCCGAAGAGCTTACAATCCAAGTCAATAGGATGCATTAACCCATAATTAAGCTTGATGAATCTTGGGGAAAGAGAATTGTGAGATAGGCCTCGTTCAGGGTGCCTGCTTTGCGACGTGTGCACGCTTACGTGCTCGCACACGTTCGTAACAAAGTATTTAAAGTCAATAGCGGTTGTCAGGGTAGCAGCTATCCTGTCGCCTCAGCCTCGTTCAGGGTGCAGGCTTCGGAGGGAGGGCGTGCTGCGGTGCGAGCTGCCGTGGGACACAAAGTATTCAAATTGAATACTGGTTGTCAGGGTAGCAGCTGCCCTGTCTCCGAAGACTGGAGTTGACGCTGGCTACAGTTTCAATAAATGAAAAAATCGTTTTTTGAAGCTGCAGCAGCGTCACTGGGACCTCGGCAGCCAATGAAATCATTCTTGAGAATGATTTCATGACTGCAACTTGGATCCCTAACCTGCCGTCTGTAGCCCCGCCTCCTCAACTCCTGAAAACGTCTGCTGGGGATGAACACACATCGCCCAGCAGACTGCCGCCCTCCCTCCCGAACGCCCTCCTTCCCGAACGCCCTCCCTCCAACTCCTGCCTCTGGCACCCTGAATGAGGCCCAAACATGTGGTTTTTTCAAGCTGCAGCAGCGTCACTGGTACTTCGGCAGACAATCAAATTATTCTTGAAAATGATTTGAACAGTGCAACACCCATCCCTATAAGGCCTCGTTCAGGGTGCTGGCTTCGGAGGGAGGGTGTGCTGCCGTGCGTGCTGCCGTGAGAAACAAAGTATTCAATTTGAATATTGGTTTTCAGGGTAGCAACCGCCCTGTCTCCGAAGACTGGAGTTGACGCTGGCTACAGTTTCAATAAATGAAAAAATCGTTTTTTGAAGCTGCAGCAGCGTCACTGGGACCTCGGCAGCCAATGAAATCATTCTTGAGAATGATTTCATGACTGCAACTTGGATCCCTAACCTGCCGTCTGTAGCCCCGCCTCCTCAACTCCTGAAAACGTCTGCTGGGGATGAACACACATCGCCCAGCAGACTGCCGCCCTCCCTCCCGAACGCCCTCCCTCCCGAACGCCCTCCCTCCAACTCCTGCCTCTGGCACCCTGAATGAGGCCCAAACATGTGGTTTTTTCAAGCTGCAGCAGCGTCACTGGTACTTCGGCAGACAATCAAATTATTCTTGAAAATGATTTGAACAGTGCAACACCCATCCCTATAAGGCCTCGTTCAGGGTGCTGGCTTCGGAGGGAGGGTGTGCTGCCGTGCGTGCTGCCGTGAGAAACAAAGTATTCAATTTGAATATTGGTTTTCAGGGTAGCAACCGCCCTGTCTCCGAAGCCAGGAGTTGAAGCTGACTACAGTTTCAATAAACGAAAATTTCGTTTTTTGGAGCTGCAGCAGCGTCACAGGGACCAAGGCAGCCAATGAAATCATTCTTCAGAATGATTTCATGACTGCAGCCTCGATACTTACCCTGCCGTGTGTAACCCCGCCCCCTCCCCAACGCTGAAAAGTCTGCTGGGGGATAAACACAGATCGCCCAGCAAACTCCCGCACTGCCTGCCTCCCGCCCTCCCTCCGAGTCCTGCAGCTGACACCCTTAACGAGGCCTAAGCTGAGGTCTGTAGACCCGTCTCCTCAACGCTAGCAAAGGTCTGCTGGGGATGATGTGCACACATCGCCCAGCAGACTGACACGCGCACACGCGCCCTCAACCTCCTGTCTCTGCCACCCTGAACAAGGCCTTAAAGCAGCAATCCCAATCTTTCTACCCCCCTTTTTTAACGGGATGGGAGCTGGGTTTTTTTTGGTGCTAAACCGTGTTATTTGCAGTTCATGGAACCCCCTGCTTACCAGGATCACTTCCTGGTTTTCCAGTGGAATTTAATTGGCTGTCCAATAGGAAGCTGCAACAGATGACATTGCGGCTTCCTATTGGCCCACGTGATGCGGGAGATGTGAACGGCAAAGTTGTTCCAGTTGGAACTGAAACGCCTGTGCCTTCACCAATATCCCAGGGACCAGGGGGGTGCTTAGAGCAGCACAGAGGACCCCCCCCCTCATCCTGTAAAAAGAAAAGGGGTTAAAAAAGAACAGCTGGGATTGTTGCTTTAACACAGGGGTGGGCAACACCAGTCCTCAAGGGCCACCAAAAGGTCAGGGTTTAAAGATATCCCTGCTTCAGCACAGGTGACTCAATAAAGTCAAAGACTGAGCCACTGATTGAGCCAACTGTACTGAAGCAGGAATATCCTGAAAACCTGACCTATTGGTGGCCATTGAGGACTAGAGTTGCTCACCCCTGCTTTAACATTACCTCTGGAGTGTTTTATTTATTTATTTATAACATATTTCACCAGGAAGTAATACATTGAGAGTTACCTCTCGTTTTCAAGTATGTCCTGGGCACAGATTTAAGACAAATAATACATGGTTGCAAATACAGTTACATAAATGAACAGGGTATACATTATATACAAGACATTGCGTGCACAGTTAAAGAAAATATATATTATGGGCGTATGAAACAATTACAGACCAGATTAAAGTGTGAGACAGCCTTAGATTTGAAAGAACTTAAACTGGTGGTGGATGTGAGAGTCTCTGGTAGGTTGTTCCTGTTTTGGGGTGCACGGTAAGAGAAGGAGGAACGGCCGGATATTTTGTTGAGCCTTGGGACCATGAACAGTCTTTTGGAGTCATCTCAGGTGATAAGTGCTGCAAGTGGTAGGGGTGAGGAGCTTAGACGGGTAGCTTGCCCATAAAGAATTTAAAGGCAAGACAGGAAAGGTGAACTTTGCGCCTAGACTCTAGTGATGACCAATCTAGTTCTTTGAGCATTTCGCAGTGATGTGTGTTGTAGTTGCATTGGAGAACAAAACGACAAATTGAATTGTAGAGGGTGTCAAGTTTGCTAAGGTGGGTTTTAGGTGCCGAGCCATATACTATGTCTCCATAGTCAATAATTGGCATTAGCATCTGCTGTGCGATACGCTTTCTGACCAGGAGACTTAGGGAGGATTTGTTCCTGTAAAGTACCCCTAGTTTGGTATAGGTTTTGGATGTCAGGGTATCAATGTGGACCCCGAAAGTTAAGTGGGAGTCAAACCATAAGCCCAGGTATTTAAAACTAGTGACAGGGGTTAGGGTGGTGTTAGCGTTGGTTCTAATCAGGAGCTCAGTCACTGGAAGCTTTACAAATTTAGTCTTGGTCCCAAATACTATTGACAGTCTTGTCAGTGTTTAAAAACAGTTTGTTTTGGGATATCCAGTTTTCGAGTCTCAAAAAGTCAGACTGAAGTATGTGTTAAAGGTCAGAGGGGCTATGGCTGTGTGCATATAGGATTGTGTCATCTGCATACATGTGTATTGAGGCTTCCTTACAAGCCGTGGGAAGTGTTTGTTCCCATTCATATCAGCATGATCACAAGAGAAGGCCTGTATTTACTAAGAAGTGCTATTCCATTGGACACATCACTGTTCAGTCACTGAAATGGCCCAGGTTTCTTCCGGCACCGAAGGCTGGATCACGGAATATCACTGCTTATGAAATATGGGCTGAAATGTGCTTTGTGTTTGGCCTCATAATGATGAACCATCTTCACTTGATAGATGATCTTTAAAAAGAATGCAACCATATTTTTTCATCAGTGGTTCGAAGTCGCTTAAAATAAAGTGCCACTGTTAGACTTTAAGAAAACCTAAATGTGTTCAACAGTACTACTGTACTCTTAGAATCAAATTGAAAAGATGTATATAATAATAAAAACTTCATTTATATAGAGCTTTTCTCCCAATGGGACTCAGAGCGCTTGAGTTACAAAAAGGGAAAAACAAGCAAACATTTAAGGTTAAATCTATGCTCTAAAAACAGAAATGGGGGTAATGTTTGTCAAATAAATTAAATTTGATGTCACAGGAAAGTACTTTTTTTTTCTATCCCCAAAAAGAGTTTAAAAATAAATAATAATAATTCTGGGTATTGCTAGAAAGAATATAAGCATACACTATGTTCCCCTTTGTAATAATGCAGGATTTGAGCATGACACACAGCTTCCTGCACTGCGCATGCGCGACGCAGAGAAGCGGGACTGTGCGCTTCCGGCTTCCGCTCTCCCCCTGCCTGCGTCTCTCGTCACGCGCCGGAAGCTGCCGCTGGCCTCCCCCTCTGCCTCTCCCCTTTGCTCTCTCTTTCTGGCGTGGCGGCCATGCTCCAGCTGCTGTAACCGGGACGCCGCCATCAACCCCGCCAACCGACGCCGCGTTCGCGGCCCACAGCAACCATGCCGGTCTACTTCCAGCGCCCCGAGAACGCCCTGAAGCGGGCGAACGGTGAGTGACTGGGCGGCGGCGCAAGGGCCGTTGTGCGAGGGCCCGAGCCCGGGGGATGTCCCTCCCCCACTCACACAAAGCCGCCGGCCTCCTGCTGCACGGGACGCAGGCCTCCTGCTGCACGGGGCGCAGGCCTCCCGTGCCGGGGCAGTGAATCGTGCTCTTTATACTGATAGAGTTCTCCCTCGGGAAGGACAGGCCAAAAGCCTATTTCCATGGACATCCCCTTCACCCCACCCACAATGCCAACCGTATGTCTGTGCTAGAAGACTATGGCAAGCACTGCAAAGTAATCCGTCCAGTGCATGTATAAACACGTATATGTTCATATTTTATTGTCATTTTTATGTACACATCAACGTGTTGTGCAATGCGCAGGTTGACGAGACCACGAAGTTGACATTGACACACTGGGATGGGATGTACGGAGCACCCTGCTCCAAGGAGCTTGTACTTTAACCCCCGGATTCATCAAGCTCTGGAATGGGTTAATGCATCCAAATGGGCGTTAGTGCCCATTCAAGTTAATGGGATGTGTTAACCTGTAATAGAGCATGATGAATCTGTAAGAAGGGAGAGGAACATAAGGTGAAATGGAAGTAGATTGTTTCTGAAATTAACAAAGTATTCCCATTGTGGAAAACAACTTTCTCCCAAGAAAGTCTTAGGAAATGCGCATAAATTGAAGCATAAACTATCTATTAGTCATGCCACTTTTATGTATTTTACATTTTGCTCGACATCATGAAATTATTTCAGAGACAAAGCTGCTGTTTTCTAAAAGTGTCAAATTTACACAGTGATGCTATGTGAAGAGATGCTGAAATAAAATGGCTAATTTAACAGCAAGCTCTCTCCCGCCTTCCCCACCCCCCAAAAAATAATTTTAATAGAGATGTTGGAAAATATTGCCTGAAAAAAGTCCGTGATCAGGAAAGATCTGCCAATAAGGATGTTGTGACAACACTGGCCCTGGGTCATGATATGCCGACTGTAACCCCTCTGCTACCAGATTTGTAACACATTCGAAAGGGATCATATTAGCCTTATTTTCTTCCGTACAAGAAGTGTTCAACTCTACTGGTACTGAAAGGGTTTTTATAGCGTGTACACTCACATTTTATTTTAACTATGTATGGAAATGTGTGTACACACAGGTTGGTAAATATTCAGAATCCAATTTTAGTTTATTTGTAAGTTGGCATTGGATTCACTTCCGGGTTGAGCCGGAAAGGCCTTGGGCATCAGATCAGTTCGCTGCTGAATATTGATATTCTCTACTACTATCAAACTTCTTGGAAAGTTGTATAGTTGTCCTTGAATTTGTGAAACTGGCAACAGCTGATAGTTTTATCATTTTTAACATGTCGTCACCCGATGGAATAATCAACATAACTCAATGCTGAACTTGATTTCTGACTTTTGGCTCATACTAATCTGAATAGTTGGCATAGGCACAAGGTTCATCCAAAGGAACCTTAAGCTATAGAAAATTACGACAAAGGATTCAGAAAACACAGACATTTAGCAGGGACTCAGCAGGCACAGATCTTAGGTAGATGATCGTAGACCTACAACATTTCAGTCATTGGCTGTGGGGTTTTGTAGGGCTATGATCTACTGAAGATCTATGCTAGTTGAGGGTTCCTGCTACTCGTGGAAGAAGGCCCAGTGTTTTCTGGACTCTTCATCGCCATGTTCTATAGCTTAAGGTTCCTTTGGATGAACCTTGCGCTTCTGCTAACTATTCCGATTTTCATTTTGACGGATTGGGAGACTGTAATTGGAGAACAGCAGGTATCATCCAAAATTACAAATGGAAGGATCCGTCTGTTGACTCCAGGGCAAACTGGTTAGCTGTGGCAATAAGAGCCTATGTGATAAAGCTGTATAGCGGAGCATATAGCGAAGTTATAAGCCTGGTGCGGAGGTGGAAATAGGTGCACACATCAATAAATGATAATACTATGACTGCAAATGTCCCGATTCCTTAACAGTAAACTGGTATGGAGTAACACTTGTACTCACGATTATTACCGGTCCCCCCCCCGCCTCCTTGCTCGCCGTCCCTCCTCGGCGTCCGTCCGATCTTGGTAGCACAGAAATAAAAAAAATGATCAGCAGTCCTGCCGCTCCTGACCCTAATCAAAACTCACCAGTGTAGAAAGTTTAACAATGATTTATTGAGCTACATAAAACGGATACAATCCACAGACAAAAAAAGAGCCACTCCCACGCGTTTCAACAGAGTTGGTCTCAAGGAGAAACGTGTGGGAGGAGGTTCTCTTTTTTTGTCTGTGGATTGTGTCCGTTTTATGTAGCTCAATAAATCATTGTTAAACTTTCTACACTGGTGAGTTTTGATCAGGGTCAGGAGCGACAGGACTGCTGATCATTTTTTCTATGTCTCATCCCAAATTATTTGACTATCTTCATAATTACTCAGTTGCTATAATTTATCACTCTTTATGTAGAATTTTTTTTTTTTCCCTTGTGCTTTTACGCATCATCACACTAATTTGGAAATACTGTTCTTCAGAGTTTCTTGAAGTTGGCAAGAAACAGCCTGCTCTAGATGTTTTGTATGACGTAATAAAGAGCAAAAAGCATCGAACATGGCAGAAAATTCACGAGCCGATTATGCTCAAGTACCTGGAGCTCTGCGTGGATCTTCGCAAGAGCCACTTGGCCAAGGAAGGCTTGTACCAGTACAAGAACATTTGCCAGCAGGTATGTCAATTCAAAGTATTTGTTACACCTTTTGATTTTTAACCTTTGAAGATGTGGAACCCTTTATAAATGAGTGGTAACTTTATAGAACACCATACCAAATTTATTGTGGAATCCAACTCTTTTACCTTATTTACATAAAGTACTGTTACTGTGTTGGGGCTTATATTTTGTAAATTAACAGCTTTCTGATTAATATCTAATCGCAGTAAAACATGTACTAAACTTTTTGCATCTTTACAATAAAAAATATGGCAAAATAAAGATGTTGGTTCTTGAAGAGAAGAATGTTTGCTAGTAACAAATTTGGATTTAGGGAACCCCTGGTAAACTCTCAAGGAACCCCAGGATTGATTTCACTCCAAGGTGCTTAAGTTTATTATTTATTTAATAACCTAGGTTAACATCAAAGAAAAAAGGAAAACCGGCGCCTTACAAGTTGAGAATGATATGGAGAATCCAAAATAATATCATAAAAGTCCCAACAAAGTCCTCTGTAGCAAAAACTATGGAAAAATTGCTGTGCAGCTCCCACTGTGCATGAAGAATTATGTGGAGAGAAAACAAACAAACAAAATTATGGTGCAGTATGTCAAACTAATATAACTGACATGAGCGCCCAAAACACTAAATGACAAGACAAAACAAGACAGACAAACTAAACAAACAATAGCAAGGCTAATAGTGATAAAAAGCTAATTTAATAAAACAACATAAATGAAGGGTTCCAGAAGACTAGAAAATAACCAGGTCCAGATGGGGTAAAATTGGGACCCTACTCACAAGATATCAAATTGTAACAGGCAATGGAGATAAACGCAGTGCTGCTCATCCACTGCAGTGGTAACCGAAGCGCCTTCCTGTGATTCCCCTGCCTCGGGTGGATGCCGCGTCACTAAGGGGCGGAACCTCCAGGCGGATGCCACGTGACTGGAAGGCGGGACTTCCTGGAACGGCGTTTTTTTCAACTTCAAGCCTGGATCATCTGTACGTCTTCCTTCACCAACAGACAGCTCTAAAAGAACTTCCCAACGTGTTTTGTGCGCTTGCGCACACTTCCTCGGGAAGCGCACGAAACGCGTTGGGAAGTTCTTTTAGAGCTGTCTGTTGGTGAAGGAAGACGTACAGTTGATCCAGGCTTGAAGTTGAAAAAAACGCCGTTCCAGGAAGTCCCGCCTTACAGTCACGTGGCATCCGCCTGGAGGTTCCGCCCCTTAGTGACGCGGCATCCACCCGAGGCAGGGGATCACAGGAAGGCGCTTCGGTTACCACTGCAGTGGATGAGCAGCACGGTGTTTGTCTCCATTGCCTGTTACAATTTGATATCTTGTGAGTAGGGTCCCAATTTTACCCCATCTGGACCTGGCGATTTTCTAGTCTTCTGGAACCCTTCATTTATGTTGTTTTATTAAATTAGCTTTTTATCACTATTAGCCCTGCTATTGTTTGTTTAGTTTGTCTGTCTTGTTTTGTCTTGTCATTTAGTGTTTTGGGCTCTCATGTCAGTTATATTAGTTTGACATACTGCACCATAATTTTGTTTGTTTGTTTTTCTCTCCACATAATTCTTCATGCACGGTGGGAGCTGCACAGCAATTTTTCCATCGTTTTTGCTACAGAGGACTTTGTTGGGACTTTTATGATATTGTTTTGGATTCTCCATATCATTCTGAACTTGTAAGGCGCCGGTTTTCCTTTTTTCTTTATTGTATTCAAGTGTCTGATTGTACAATCAGTACTCACCTGGCTGCCTAATTCCACCCAGACCAGGGTTCATTATTTATTTCATATTTTATTATTTATAGCGCTGATTTCACACTGTCTTTTTCTTCTAGGTTAACATCAAGTCATTAGAAGATGTGGTTCGTGCTTATTTGAAATTAGCTGAAGAGAGAACGGAGTCTGCCAAGGAGTCTTCTCAGCAGATGGTTTTGGATATTGAAGATCTGGATAACATTCAGACTCCAGAAAGGTAAAACTGGAAGACAAACTAGCCGGGTTTTTCGCACAGCAGCATCATAAATGTTTGCATTTTTAAGATTTTTCTCCTGGTAGTAAAATTGTCTTGAGCATCATGTAGAGACTATTAGCGAATAACTCACAATTTAAAGCAGACCCTTCACAGTGGTATTTTAAATGTAACCTTGGCTGTAATTGAAGGGAAACAGTGCATGAAACAGGTGGCTGGAAGACTGGTTTAGTTGCAAAGCATAATGGTAACTGTATGAATTCTTTGGGAATAGTATGTTGACGAAGGCGATTTCTCTCTTATGCCAGTGTCCTTTTGAGTGCTGTAAGTGGAGAAGATACTCAGGACCGAACTGACAGACTGCTTCTGACTCCTTGGGTGAAGTTCCTCTGGGAATCTTACAGGCAGTGCTTGGACCTGCTCAGAAACAACTCTAAAGTGGAGCGTCTTTATCATGACATTGCTCAGCAAGGTGACATCTTAGTGCTCTGTTTTATGATTAAAATATGCATATTTGTAAAGTTTATAAAATTAAAAAGAAAAATAAGTAATACTGTTTGTGAATTTTAATTGAGATGACTTGGTATAATTATTAATAATAAATCTTTTTGGGCTTTTAAGGATTGCAGTTGGGTCCTACAACTTCAGGAAATAATATGTACCCCGTATTGGAGTTCTCATGGCAAAACATTCTCTTCTGTCCACAGCCTTCAAGTTCTGCCTGCTTTATACCAGGAAGGCAGAGTTCCGCAAGCTATGCGATAACCTGAGGATGCATTTGGGTCAGATCCAACGCCACCACAATCAGAGCACTGCCATCAACCTGAACAATCCTGAGAGCCAGTCCATGCACCTGGAAACTAGGCTTGTTCAGCTGGACAGCGCCATCAGCATGGAGCTCTGGCAGGTATGTGGCATGACAGAAACCAGGCGGAACCTGTACCAGGTCTCCGCAGTAATAAGAGATAAACATCTACAATGCTTACTTTTGTCTAGGCATGCACATGCCCTATGATGGGTGATCTGTTTGCCGCTTTGTCTTAATGAGACATCTTCTATTTATAGGAAGCCTTTAAAGCTGTTGAGGACATTCATGGGCTCTTTGCCTTGTCCAAGAAGCCACCGAAGCCCCAGTTGATGGCAAATTACTATAACAAAGTCTCCACAGTGTTCTGGAAGTCAGGGAACACTTTGTTTCATGCATCCACCTTACATCGGCTTTACCATCTCTCCAAGGAGATGAGAAAAAATATCTCACAAGAGGAAATGCAGAGGTGGGTAACTGCAATGTGTGAGGTTAGTTCATGTACATCACAATAAAACAGATGGCCGGTAGATACTAAAGTGTTTTTTTTTGCATTAGTTGTATTAGCCAGCTGTTTAAGTACGCAGAGCTGAGCAGCAAAACAGTGCAAACACAGTGCTGAGTAACTTGGGAAAACATTTGGAATAAGATAGATCTCTTTAACAGCCTCACATTTATTTCACAAAGTTTGTAATAATTGTGGTTGTGTTGGTTACTGGTTCACAGCCAGTACTCTGTGTTTGGATGAAAGTGTATGTGTAAGGATAGCGTGCATGTCCATCAATAAGCAAAGTCCGTGCTGCAGTACCGGGATTTGAGAAGGGATCAAATAATCACATCAGTAGTGCATAATCTGCTCTCTTTATTTGGTTTATTAGCCTACAATGCAGATTATAAACACCCCTTTCCCCGCTCCCCAATCCCGCCCATGTTAACAGATGTTGGCGTCTGCTTAGCCTGCTGCTTGAATTTGTTTTTCTTTCCATCCAAGACCAGCTATGTCTACCTTTCAAAACAGTCACACTGCTTTTACTACTACAAAGCTCACTGGAAAATGTAAAAACTCCCAAGCACTTGATCATACGGTTTAATAAAATGTTATCATTATTTTCTTTATAGAGAACACTGGTCATTGCTATGTTTTCCGGTATGGGTAAATGGTGGAGATGTAAAAACCAGACAACTGAGATGTCAATATTGAGGAAAAATAGAGCTGTGAGTTAGAGAAATATGCAAAGCAAAAAGCTTTATTACAAATGTCCGTAATGGCTGAGTTTTTCCTCTTTACCTGCGGCATGTGTGCTAAAGCCAATATTGTAAAGAGGGAAAGACTAAGCCACATTGTATCAGGCGTGAGCCACATTTGAGCTTGGTTCTACAGAGCACGTTTCATTGTCTTTCTCTCAGTTGCCGTGGGAGTAAAGATATTTCTGATGTGCCATATCAATATTGAAGGAAAATTAGCAGTGTGGCATGTTGTGCCAGCGCTGCCAGTCACCTTTAGACAGACTTCCCGTTCAATGTGAAGCTTTTTTTTTTTTTTTTTTTTTTTTGGGAACGCAGGTGTTGCCAACTCAAGGGCCACCAACAGGTCAGGTTTTCAGGATATCCCAGCTTCAGCACAGAGGACTGTCAGTCTTCGACTGAGCCTCTGATTGAGCCAACTTTGCTGAAGCCGGGATATCCTTAAGTCCTGACCTGTTGGTGGCCCTTGAGGATTGGAGTTGCCCACCGCTGCTATGCCAGGTATACGTGCAATCTCCCCACATCACAAAATGTGCATTTCTATTTGCTTAATGACTTGCTCGTAAAGAAGATGAAAATATTGGGGTGTACTTTGCTAAACAGGTACATTTCCTTTCCAGAATGTCTACCCGGGTGCTTTTGGCAACTCTTTCTATTCCCATAACTCCCGAGCGCACGGACATCGCTCGTCTCCTGGATATGGATGGTATTATTGTGGAGAAACAGCGGCGTCTGGCTACTTTACTGGGGCTACAGGCACCGCCCAACCGTGTTGCTCTCATTAATGACATGGTAAACACCTTGGAATATAGCTTGTTTCTCTGCCTTAGATGTTAGTTCACTTTGTAGATGTCTGATGTGACCTCTCCCATCCCTTGATTTTGTTCAGGTTAGGTTTAATGTCCTCCAGTATGTTGTTCCTGAGGTGAAGGAGTTGTACAACTGGCTGGAAGTGGATTTCCACCCACTGAAACTCTGTGGACGTGTCACCAAGGTACGTCGTTCACTTCTATATTAGATGTGTATTTATTCCTAATGAAAACCAGTGTGTTTCCTTTTAAAACATGGTGAGACCGCTTTTGCAATCGGCAAATCAGACACAGAATTTTGTGCATATGTGTTTTTTTTTTAGTTATTTTTAAATCTTGGTTTTTCAATTGTGACATTGAAGCATGTGCTGAAACTGCTGAGCTGGGATTTGTGTGGTGGAAGTAATCGTTTCTTGGTCCGCACAGCACATTTCATTGTTTCTCAGTGAATTGACAGATTACTGATGTGTGATGGGATGGATGTTTAATCGGCCGTGTTGGCAGAGTAAAAATATATACGTATTTGTACCCGATTATTTATACACACACACACACCTACCTACCTCTTATTGGTGAACTGTTGGTGCAAAACCATTGCTGCGGTTTTCCCTCACAGCGTTTTTTTATATTTTCCAAAATTAATGCCGTGCTGTAACCTTTCTGCGGCTTCTTAATTATGATCGAGTGCTGCGGTGATGCGCTCACGTTATTTCTTTCATATACACTATAAATCAAACATGTCTGTTTATTTTTTTTAAAGGTATTGGACTGGATAAAGGAGCAATCAGAGAAAGAACCTGATCTTACACAGTATGTTGCCCAGCTTCAAAACAATACAATTTTGCGTCTTCTGCAACAGGTATGACTTTGTAAAGGGACTGTGCAGAGGGTAACACAGGAGATTAGGATAGGGATTGAAAGCAGCATTGTATTTTACTAGGTAGGGATTTCATATTTTTGACTAGGTTGAACTATATGCTACAAAAGCATTATTCTGTATACATGCATTGGGCACATGTGAAACTTAGATGCTAGAGCCTAGGCGCAAACCCTGGACAGGGAATCCATCTCTTTGCATTGTACCCCCCCCCACCCTTTGGGAGACCCTTGGCTTATGAACTTTTCACAGGAGAGGATATGTAACATGGGGGACAAGTAGGAGTTACCTAGGCACCTCCCTTTCTATTTTTATTTACAAAGACAAATATAATTCCTACTAAACCGTAATATCAAAGGTGGAAAAACTATTCTTTTGCTATAATAATTTATTATGTAATATAAACAATTCCTCTGTGTCGTAAAACGCAGATTTTCAGGGAATTACTTGTTGCATAAAATGTATTCTATTTGGCATTGATGACCACACGGTTCTTTGTTTCACTGTATGTACTGTTTGCCAATAGGCTGGCAGTGTGTTCCTGCTAACATTTCTTCTATATTTCCCTTTAAGGTGGCTCAGATCTATCAGAGCATCGAGTTCTCTCGCCTGACCTCTCTCGTCCCCTTTATTGATGCATTTTTGCTGGAGCGGGCGATTGTTGATGCTGCTCGCCACTGTGATCTACAAGTAAGTGATTGCGGGAAGAATTGGTTCAGTTATAAACGAGGGAAACCCCCCCCCAAGTGTGTCGTTTTTTTCATAGTGCGTTTTTACATTTGCCTGTACCCATTGCTGCACGGAAAACGCGAATGACTGCCCACGTGCATTAACCGCTTAACGTAATACACGTTGAAAGAGAATAACCTGGCCACAGACCGGACATGTTTAGTGCACATTTCATTAACTTGCTCTCAGTACTTTGCTGAGCAATGTTATTTCTGATGTGCTAAATTAAACCGAAGGCTAATTAGCAGTGTAACTGGATATAAATAGTTACTGCTGCCAGTCTCCTTCGTACACAAATGTTGTTAGAAATGTCAATCTGTCCACAAGAAATGGCTCGTTTTAACACCAGCGCCTAAAACTGTAATTAAGCACCTTGCACTTTGTTACGTGACTGGACTTCAGGGCTTTCCCAATACTGCTCTTTCAAAAAAGGGTGTGTGCCGAGCACGCGCATATTAAGGGAAACTTCTTTGTCTTTTGTCACACACATTGTATTTGTGATGGTGAGGTTTTTAATTATAAATCAAAACACAATTTTAGAGTTAAAACAGTGTGACTTAGAATGCACGTGACGGCACTAATATATTTATACTAACTGAATTCCTTGTGTGTGTTGTGTGCGACACTGTGTGTGTGTGTGTGTGTGTGTGCGTGTGCCCGCTCGACTTTGTCTGAGCAACCGGCATCTCGGGGCACGCGGCTTTCTCACACTCTCCCTGCCTGGTGTTCCCGGCTTTCTCCTCCCTCTCAGTCAGTCCTATCTTTGGCGGCGCGCAGAGGCCAATAGTCGTTAGTGCTGTAAAAGGGGAGAGCGCCAATGTACTTGGTGGACAAGTGCGGTACTGCGCATGCATGGTGGGACCTGCAAGCTCCTCTTCTTCGCAAGCGCATCGGGTGCATGCACACGCCCATTAGAAGCGTGACTTCACTTTTGTTACGGTTTTTCTTTACAAGGCAATATATTTTTTCCCATGAAAACCCTGTAGGCGCCAGCAAAGAAGTTTCATTTCAATAAAAGAGCTCATTGCTGCCTGCAGTGAACTCTGTGCTTTGTAGTGCAGAGCTGCGATTAGACTAGGCAGCAGAGGTTTCCATGTATACACATTACTGCAGGCTGCATCTAAAGGGGGAAGAAAGTAAAGCTGATAATCTTCTTTAAATGGGACCACATGTCGCTTTCATGGTTAGATTACTTTGTTGCGGGGAACTAAACCTTTTTAACTTGTTTATAATTGGTCATATTTGTAATTGCGAGAGACTGATATCGTATGATGGATATGGGGTCCCTAGTAATCCATCCTTCCCATCTTTTTGTTCTTTCCTCAGGTACGCATTGATCACACGACTCGTACGCTAAGCTTTGGGTCCGACCTGAATTATTCCACACGAGAAGATGCACCTCTCGGACCCTTTCTGCAAAACATGCCTTCTGAACATATCCGGAACCAGCTGACCGCAATGTCCTCCGTCCTAGCCAAGGCAGTTGCCATTATTAAACCAGCTCATATTCTGGTTAGTATTTGGGGAAATGTCCCTCTAGCAATAACTTACTCCTTCGCAATTCAAAAGATTTCCCGATACTGTGAGCAGCGCTGGGCGAAGGGGTCTGTCAATTCTCATTTATTAATCAACGGTAAGTGCACATTTCATTAACTTGCTCTCAGTACTTTGCTGAGCAATGTTATTTCTGATGTGCTAAATGAAACTGAAGGCTAATTAGCAGTGTAACTGGATATAAATAGTTACTGCTGCCAGTCTCCTTCAGACAAGTATCAATAAAAAATGTACACAAATCAAATATTGTTTTTGCCATTTTACTGTTTATTTATTTTCTTGCTCCGATGAATCTCCTAACTGCACCTTTTCTTCTGTACCTTCCTACATGTCTCTGCTAGTTGTAGACACAGGTAAAACCGCCCTGCTGATAAAAGTGAACATCTTTTGGATGTCTTGTCCTTTATTCCTTTTTGGCTATTGCACTGGACTTAACCCCTACACTGCCTGAGAGGCCTACAACATCATGTTTTGCAGTGTGTCAGGCCCCTCTGGCAGAGAAGGGGTAGACTTTACAATCTCTAAAGTAATTGTGGAGTGGTATTAAATACATTGCTCAGTTCTCTCTAACCCGGTACATATTTGTTCTTGGTTTGTTTCTTCAGCAAGAGAAGGAGCAGCACCACCAGCTGGCCATCACCGCGTACGTAAAGAACTCCAGGAAGGAGCACCAGCGTATTCTGACTCGCCGCCAAACTATCGAAGAGCGGAAGGAGCGACTGGAAAACTTAAACATCCAGCGTGAAAAAGAAGAGCTGGAGCTGCGCGAGGCAGAACTGCAGAAGGTGCGCAAGGCGGAGGAGGAGAGGCTGCGGCTGGAGGCGAAGGAGCGCGAGAAGGAGCGCATTCTGCAGGAGCATGAGCAGATCAAGAAGAAAACCGTTCGGGAGCGCCTGGAACAGATCAAGAAAACAGAGCTGGGAGCAAAGGCCTTCAAGGACATTGACATTGAAGTAGGTTGTGCTTCTGCTGTGATGTACAGTTATGCTGGATTAGGGAGGCTGTGAAACATTTTTGATGAACCGATTTGTAACCGAGTTTAGTTAGAATCCCTGCAGCATTGACTATTATATTAAGATTCCCTAATTGGCCCCAAACCATTTGTTGTATATTCTGCAATCTATTTTGCTCACATTGCTCTAGTTCAGGGGTGGGGAACCTTTTTTCTGCCAAGGGCCATTTGGATATTTATAACATCGTTCGCGGGCCATACAGACACAGACAGGCACACAGATCCCCCCCCCCCCCCTACCTCTGGTAGTTGCTGCTGCTGGGGGGATCGTGTAGGGCGGCTGCTGGGGTAAGTGCGGGAGTGCTGCGGGGGGAGTGCTGGGGCTAGTACAGTGGCTGCTGGGGATTGTGTAGGGCTCCTGGCGCCTCACACCACCTCCTCCTGATAGGGCGCGCGGCGGCCATTTTAAAAAAATTGGCGTGACCCCGGTTATTGCTGTTGCCTTAGCAGGGCCAGACCAAATGATTTTGGGGGCCTTATACGGCCCTCGGGCCTGACGTTCCCCACCCCTGCTCTAGTTGACTTGACTGTAAGGCAGGAGTGGCCAACTCCAGTCCTCAAGGGCCACCAACAAGCCAGGTATTGTGGATATCCCTACTTCAGCACAGGCGGTTGTCATTCTGATTGAGCCGTCTTTGCTGAAGTAGGGATATCCTTAAAACCTGACCTGTTGGTGACTATAGAGGACTGGAGTTGGCCACTCCTGCTGTAACCTAAAAACATTGAGGTATTGGCTGCATTCTGTGACCATGGATATGCACAGGTCTTGTATAACCTATGTATATTGTATTCTGCGATGGTAAGTTTCTAACAGTTCACTTTTTCTACAGAACCTGGAGGAATTGGACCCAGATTTCATCATGGCCAAACAGGTGGAGCAGATAGAGAAGGAGAAGAGGGAGCTCCAAGAACGCCTGAAGAACCAGGAGAAGAAGGTAGGTCTCCAGATGCTCCAGAGCGCCTAGCAGCACCTCCACCGCAGATGGGCCAGCACAGGATTGCGGTTCTGACCTGGCTGACCGGTTTTAAAGTGTTCGTTTTATTTTACGTAGCCGTGCCGCGGGGACTATTAATGCGAGTCAGCATGGTATATTTTCCTGTGACTTCCTGCGTCATGATCATGTGGCTTTCTCCTGCAGATTGACCATTTTGAAAGAGCCAAACGCCTGGAAGAAATCCCGCTCATCAAGAAAGCCTACGAAGAGCAGCGAATCAATGACATGGAGCAGTGGGAGCTGCAAGAGGAGGAGAGGGTAAGATTTCACAGCATCTGGCTTTTTATACTCCTCATTTTGGCAAGTCCTTTGTTCGCACTGTTCGTAATCAGTTATCACTCCTGTTGGTAATTGGTTCCATTCCAGTGCTATATAAACCCCACTGAGAACGGCAGGGCTGACTAATGTTGGTCTGTGTTTGATTTGGGAACAGCTTCTGTTATATTGACCTTTGGTCTTACATGATTATTATTCGGATGGTAAAAAAAAAAAGAAATACTTTTATTTGTACCTGTATCCTACATACAATATTGTAATATTTGGTAGATTTATTGTGATTTCTACATCCAGCTTTGACTTTAAACTCCAAAGTATAAATATTAACACTGCCAATATGAATATTTCACAAACTTACAGGCAGTTACCCAATGTTAATTAGACAGTCCCACATTGTTGGCAAAAACCCCGGTGAATTTTCCAATATAATTTGCCTTTTTTGAAAAAGTCAATGAGCCTTGACGTGAAAATGAAACTTATTCCTATCTTGTGATAAATTAATATGATTTTCTTTAATCCAGATCCTCTTAAATATTTGCTTATTACATGGTTATTGTACACCTGCTTTGCCGCTGGTGGACACCCAGACCTACCAGTGACCCCTGTGTACTATTTACGGCTTTAGCGACCTATCTGTGATCTAATGCAGCAATCTGTCTGCAGATAAGTTCCTTAAAGATAGAGCGTGAGAAGGCACTGGAGCACAAGAACCGGATGTCTAGGATGCTGGAGGACAGAGACCTGTTTGTTTCAAAGCTCACATCTGCCCGTCAATCTGTGTTTGAGGTACGTGCTCCTCTTCATATAAAGGGCTGTTTCATAACTGGATTTGTGCAGTCCCAGCACCGATCCCTTCTCAGTGTTTAACCCTATAATGTGGGGAGCCTCCATTATACAGTGCTACAGAGTAGGTTAGTTGTATTTGCTAATAAAAATGTAGGCCTGTTACCTGGTTGCTGTTTATGGTGGAATAGTTTGGTAGTTGGCATGCTCATCAGATGTAAGAGTTGGGTAGGAAGGCTGTCGGGATGTCTATTTGCTGTAGAGATGCTGGGTATATTCCCTTCGCAATATTTCAATATTAAGTTAAACAATTGAAGCGTGGGGAACAAATACTTTTAAAATGGGTTGGTAGCCTAGAATTGTAAATATTACCGTGCGTGCATCTTAAACCGTTGAGAGCCAAACTCCTAAATTGGCTCATGCACTGTTCGTAACCTGTGGTGAGTCTTTGCCATTGGGTTCCATTCCAGTGCTATATTATTCCCAATGAAAACAAGATGACTGGCAATGTTGGTCTGTGTTGGATTTGGAAACAAGTTTACATATAAACACAGCAGAGAAATGCCACACCAACCAACTAGTGGAAGCTTCGGTAGGATTCTTTAAGATTCAGGTGGTCAGTATGAATCTTGTGATGTCCTTGTAATATCAGTTTGCTGTTGTAGAGTTCTGCAGTGTGTTTATTCACAATGCCTGATTACAGTTGTGCGCCAGGTCATGGTGGCCGTTTCCCTTCAGCAAATCCTTGCTTTTATGTGGAACTTGCACTTCCCCTAACTGTATTGTCTAAATATTTTCACATTTACAGGAGAAACTGAATCAGTTCCAGGACAAGCTATCGGAAGAAAGACATGTGCGTCTGGAAGAACGCAAGAGGCAGCGAAAGTCGGAACGCCGGATTGCCTATTACAGAGATAAGGAAGAGGAGGAGCAGAGACTGCTAGAGGAACAAGTGAACAAGGGTATGTGCCGGCAAGTTAGAAGAATGCCATTTAGTATTCGGTAACACCCCTTTATTACTATTTGCTGAATAAAAAGGACATTAGCCACTTTATAGGCTTTGACTTAAAGCAGCAATGCTCTTAGCCTTGTAACACCATTAATATTTAACCAAACTGCAAGCCTGCTTGCTCATTTCATATTGAGGTGTGTGATCAGGAAAAAAAAAAAGTAATGAGTTTCATATTGTATGTTTTATTTATATTATGCCACAGTTGATGCAGTGCTTTGCAAAGTTACAATACAGCGTAAACAATGTACAAACCAATGGGGGATACAGGTAAAAGAAAGCCCTCTAAGTTAAGTAAATGTGCAAATTTAAATCTAAAGTCTCCATTCATTGCAGACGGTATTCTATGCTAAATAGATTTCTTATGGGGTAAACCTGACGTATTATAAAGTGTTTTTTTAAGATGCCTGACTTGGTCTACTTCCGAATTCTTCGTTCAGCACATGCACTGTTCGTAACTTGTTGCCACTTGCTTTGACAATGGGTTCCATTCCAGTGCTATATTAACCCCAATGAGAACAGGACGGCCAACTTGTTGGTCTGTTTGATTTGGAAACAATTTCAATCCGAAAACAGAAACGAGGACAAATTAAATGTAGTTAATACCTGTGGAGAATGTCGATATCCGAATTCAAGTCTCGTTATGGACCATCTTTATTTAAAAGAATAGATGAATAGGTGGTATTGGCAGATCGTATGGGGAAGTCTGGCACGTAACTTACCCTTCGTAACTCTGCTGCAGAGCGAGAAGAACGTGAGCGAGTTGAGAACGAAAAGCGAGAAGTTGTAGAGCGCGAATATCAGGAGCGTGTCAGGAAGCTGGAGGAACAAGAGCGCAAGAAGCGCCAAAGAGAGCTTGAGATTGAAGAGCGGGAGAAACGCCGTGATGAGGAGAGGAGAGGCGGTGACGACTCTATCAGGAAGGTGAGTAGCCATTCACCTCTCTGGATAACAGCAAACTCTCTTCAAAGTGTTATCATTACTTCTACCAAGAAAACACTTTTTCTTTGTCTATCACTAACTGTGTTTGGGTTAGTTTTCCTGGCAGCCTTGCCATATTGTTGTATTATTGTATTAATCACTATGTTGTAATATTTGCACTGCATTTGTATAATTTTATTTTTAGCGCTAATCACACCACCCTTTTTTCTAATTACTTCTACCAATCCTACAAATAGCACATGGGAGAAGTCTAACTCCTAAAGGAAGAATTAGGTTTTTGGGCCTGTTAATGGTGCAATCCTTTATAGCGGACCTAGAAACAACATTTTGTTTAAAAAAAATGTTTTAACCCTTTCATTCTTCCCTAAAACAAATGTAACAATTCTTAGAGGTGCAATCCCTTAATAGGTCAGTTGAATTTATTCAGGGATTTCTAACTAAACTAGAATTTGTTAAAGAAGCCTTTTCTTTATCCTCATCCCACTCTGTCCTTATGTGGGAACTAATAACGTTTAGAGTAGCTGGCTGTACAAGGACTTGCTGATCACACAGATTCATCACACAAAAGGGAGCAGCCACATGTAATCAAACTCCCCTCCCAAGTCTCACTTTTAAAATAATGTCATAAAAAATGTGAAAGTATCCGATTTGGGTAAAAAAAGGTTTAAATTCTCAGCTCGGACACCTGAAACATGTCACTGGAATTGGTTCCCTGGTCCTAGGAAGGATTGCCCATTTTAATCAAATATTTGGCTACTTTTATTTCATTGGAAATGAAGCACAAATTCCTTTTCTCCGAGGCCTTAGTGGGAGAGCATTTGTCAGTGTGTCTGCTACCCATGTCCCACACTGTCCTTGTCGGTCATTAGAGGGCGACTGCTAATGCAGAGACATCCTATGGCAATCCGCCCCTTTCCAAGCCTCCGCTCGCCATGTTTACAAATAAACATAAACAAAAATATTGAAATACTGGTGTCTATATTTTATAACGGGGTGTCCTTGCCCTTGGTGCACTTTGATCCTAGGTGGGACTGCTCTTTTAAGTTGACTTCTTTTAATTTATTTTTTCTACTTTTAAATGATCTTTTGAGGCTTGCTTTATTTTTATTTTCTGCAATTCTTTTCTGGTTGACGATCTTTTGTGAACGACCTTGCAAACCCCAAAGAGCCACTGATTGAGCCACCTGTGCTGATGCAGGGATATCCATAAAACCTGGCCTGTTGGTGGACCTTGAGGACGGAGTTTGACACCTCTGTATTGTCTTGTATAAAAACACAGAATTAGAGATTGCTTTTTATACTGTGGCATGCCGTTTTCAAACATGATTTTGAGATCACACGATAAAAGCATCAAAACTACTTTATAAGGATTACAACATCCCGATATAAGCAGTGGTACATTTTTCTGTGCTTCCTTCAACAATGAAAATAAAGTAATTTGTACTTCTAAACAAGTGTCAAAATTCGTAGAGGAAAAGTTCATATAGTTATGCTGATTATTTTCCGTGCCTGTCAGGTGACATCTGCTCCTATTTACTCATATATTTATATATGTTTTTTTAAAGACTGATTCCTCACGCTGGGGAGAGCGAGAATCTGAAGGCGGCGGGTGGAGACGAGCTGCAGATGCAGAACCGGACCCCAAGCCACATGTACCTGTGCAGCATGCGCCCCCAGATAAGTAAGCACTCGTAACCAATTATTAAGCGTGCGCCCCCAGATAAGTAAGCACTCGTAACCAATTATTAAGCGTGCGCCCCCAGAGAAGTAAGCATTCGTAACCAATTATTAAGCATGCGCCCCCAGATAAGTAAGCACTCGTAACCAATTATTAATGCATGCGCCCCCAGATAAGTAAGCACTCGTAACCAATTATTAAGCATGCGCCCCCAGAGAAGTAAGCATTCGTAACCAATTATTAAGCATGCGCCCCCAGATAAGTAAGCACTCGTAACCAATTATTAAGCGTGCGCCCCCAGAGAAGTAAGCACTCGTAACCAATTATTAAGCATGCGCCCCCAGATAAGTAAGCACTCGTAACCAATTATTAAGCATGCGCCCCCAGATAAGTAGGCACTCGTAACCAATTATTAAGCGTGCGCCCCCAGATAAGTAAGCACTCGTAACCAATTATTAAGCGTGCGCCCCCAGATAAGTAGGCACTCGTAACCAATTATTACGCGTGCGCCTCCAGATAAGTAAGCACTCGTAACCAATTATTAAGCGTGCGCCACCAGAGAAGTAAGCATTCGTAGCCAATTATAGAAAAAACTGGACTAATCAGTCCCGGGACCAGTGCAACAGGGTATTGGCAAAGACATATTGTATTTATTTTTATCTCAAGTCCCATTAATGGAGCCAAACATTCGAACACTTGATAGAAGTTAGGTAAGTTTTTTCAGTACACTTGATCAATGATTTGTTAAGCAAACACTCAAACTTTAGTAGATGCCACACCAGGGGCTTGACTCCAAGTGGGATTTATGGTTACTAGGGGAAGATATAGCCTATAAAGCTGTAATTGCCTGTTCACCACCACACTTATGGGAGGTACTACTTGGTGTATAACAGAATAATAATAGATCAGGGTATACAACATAAACATAACTCCAGAAGTGGATAGTACTCACTGAATAGTTGAGATTCTTGGCACCAGGGTGTGCATCCTGCAGCAGAAATGGTGATTGTGTAGTCCAAAATGGAAAACTCGTAACAAATTACCAAGGCTGCGCCCCCAGAGAAGTAAGCACTCATAACCAATTGCTAAGCGTGCGCCCCCAGAGAAGTAAGCACTCATAACCAATTGCTAAGCGTGCGCCCCCAGAGAAGTAAGCACTCATAACCAATTGCTAAGCGTGCGCCCCCAGAGAAGTAAGCACTCATAACCAATTGCTAAGCGTGCGCCCCCAGAGAAGTAAGCACTCATAACCAATTGCTAAGCGTGCGGCCCCAGAGAAGTAAGCACCCATAACAAAAACTTGCACCTTTTCAGTTTTTCTTGTCATATGGCAATAGTGCGGCCGCTCTATCAAGATATAGTATTAGTTGTAATGGAATGTAGCTTACTTGGGTATATACACAATGGAAAAAATGGGACCATTTGCCATGTATTGAGGCCCTAATCCATCTGAAACACTTGAGTGGCTGGTCATTTTATGGAGGCATTTTGTTTTCTTCCTGTTTATTTTTAGGGACTGGCGCAGGGGACAGCAAGACACAGAGAAAACCTCTAAAAATGAAGATAGAGAGGAAGAGGCTCCCAAGCAGGAAGCTGAAGAGGATGTGCCTCTCAGGAAGGGGGCTGCTGAAAGTAGTGTCCCATCTCGTGTTGATGAGGACAAAGGTTCGCGCCGTTTTGATGATGGCCCTACGCGTAGCTTTGAGGATAGAGTACCGCGGCGTGATGTGGACGAGGACAAAAGTTCTTGGCGTGGTGCAGAAGAGGAGCGTGGTCCAAAGCGTAGCGATGATGATCGTGGGCCCCGGCGTGGTTTTGATGATGCAGGGCCCCGGCGTGGTTTTGATGATGCAGGGCCCCGGCGTGGTTTTGATGATGCAGGGCCGAAGCGTGGTTTTGATGATGCAGGGCCGAGGCGTGGTTTTGATGATGCAGGGCCGAAGCGTGGTTTTGATGATGCAGGGCCCCGGCGTGGTTTTGATGATGCAGGGCCGAAGCGTGGTTTTGATGATGCAGGGCCGAAGCGTGGTTTTGATGATGCAGGGCCGAAGCGTGGTTTTGATGATGCAGGGCCGAAGCGTGGTTTTGATGATGCAGGGCCGAGGCGTGGTTTTGATGATGCAGGGCCGAAGCGTGGTTTTGATGATGCAGGGCCTAGGCGTGGTTTTGATGATGCAGGGCCGAAGCGTGGTTTTGATGATGCAGGGCCCAGGCGTGGTTTTGATGATGCAGGACCCAGGCGTGGCTTTGATGATGCAGGGCCCAGGCGTGGCTTTGATGACAGAACACCTAGGCGTGGCTTTGATGACGACAGAACACCCCGCCGTGGCTTTGACGATGACAGGACACCCCGCCGTGGCTTTGACGACGATAGAGCACCACGCCGCGGTTTAGATGATGACCGTACCCCTCGTCGTGGCTTTGATGACGACCGTGCCCCTCGCCGTGGCTTTGATGATGACCGTGCATCCTGGAGAGGTGGCGATGATGACAAAGCGCCTAAGCGTGGTGGGGATGAAGAGAGAGTTCCTAGGCGTGGTGGGGATGAAGAGAGAGGTCCTAGGCGTGGTGGGGATGAAGAGAGAGGTCCTAGGCGTGGTGGGGATGAAGAGCTAGACCCTTCAGCCTGGAAGCCCTATGGAACTAAACCAGGTAAACATTGCGGAGATCTGAAATGCAGGCTGATGGTCCCACCCCTGCAATTTACAAATTACAAAATACTTATAAAATGTATAAAAATTGTTTATTTTGGAGCACTAAAGGTGGTTACTGGTACCAATTGTATTAAGTTTTTATTTTAGATTTTTTTTAATTCAATGTAATAAAAAAAGTAAGGCCATTTTAAAAAGGCCGTCTAATCCGCTTATTAAACCAGCAGAACTTTTTTTCTTAATAGGTTTAAAGCAGGGGGTCTCCGAAGTTGGATCCCATTAATGTTGGCTCCGGGGACCCCTTGCTTCTGGAGATGCATACCTTCGTAGTGGGTGCCTGTATTTCCTGCCAGGATTTAAACGTCCCGGTCACGCGGGCCATTAGGAAGCCACTACAGATGACGTTACGGCTTCCTATTGGCCTGTGGGACATTTAAACCACCATTTTTATTGCCCCAAATAGCCGAGCTACTGGCACCCACTCCAGAGTTTGGTATATGAGGAGTAGCAGTCTTCAATGCAATGTAATAAATGCCGCCTGTTATATATCTATCTCTATCAAAAAAGATCACTTGTGAACACATTCACATGTCTCAGACAGGTCTGCAACCCTGCCTTTCACCATTATCACCTAGCATACAGTGCTTCCACTGCAGCAAGGGATTCTGGGAAATGAGTCAAAATGAGCACACTGTGTCACCTTTGCCTGTAATTCATCTTTACATGGAATCCTTATACGCTAATGCTTGCTGTTAACACAGCTTTTAAGCACAGCATGGGAATCAGATGCAAAGCCAGAAAACCCACTCACATACGTGGTGGATGGATTTCTTGGATTTGTGTGGATTTCAGGCAAAAGGTTACACGGTGTGCCCATTTGCATGTAATTTCCCAGAATCCCTTGCTGCAGTGGAAGCACTGTATGCTAGGTGATAATGATGAAAAGCAGGGTTGCAGACCTGTCTAAGATGTGAATGTTCTCACAAGTGATCTTTTTTGTTTGCTATATGCCAACGGAGGTTTCTTGTCGCCTTTTTTACCCACCATAACTTTAAAATGTGTGTGGTGCACACACACACACACACACACACACACACACACACACACACACACACACACACACACACACACACACACACACACACACACACACACACACACACACACACACACACACACACACACTTACTTAGAGCAGGGGGTGCTCAACTGCAGTCCTGAAACCCCCCCCCCCAAAAAAAGTCACATTTTGAGGCTATCCCTGCTTCAGCACACGTGCAGTCGAAGACTGAGTGACCTGTTGAGGAGTCTTGAGGACTGCAGTTGAGTGCCCCTTTGTTAGAGCCCCAGACAGGAGAAGGTGGGGGGAGTGGTGGAACCTGCAGATCCAGCTCCACACAACGTCCTTACAAAGGGGAAAGAGAAGCGAAAAGTGAAACTCTTGGAAATTGCAGCATACATTTTTTAGCAAATACCATAGGAAACGTAATTCCTTAAGCATGTTGTGGTTGTTCACGTTAGTGCTAGGGTGCAGAGTTTAATGTAACCTTACTGGTATTTCTAGTAGTGATGACATGTTTATAGGCGCAGGCGGCTGCAAGATGGTGTTTTCCTGATTATCTGATATCCATTCGGTGTTTTTAAGGGGGCTGGAGAGACAGAGAGAAGGCCCGTGAAGACAGCTGGGGCCCCCCACTGGAATCAAAGCCTTCTGAAGACAGCGAGTGGTCAAGGAGAGGGGACAAAGATGGGAATGAAAATGAACAAGACAAACGTCCGGTCAGGTGAGATTAACTTGCCAGAGTTTTCAAGCAGCTGAAATATTGTTCAGGAAGTTCTGTCCCCGACAATGATTTGCGGATGAACAACTTCATCTTGTACAATTCCCCAGTAAACCTGTTAATGGATTATATACGGCAGTCTATGCCACATGCATGGAAACAGCTGTACTCGACTTAAATATCAGATGGTGTCACAAGTATGACCATTAACATTGTTAAACAACCAATACTAATCTCAATCCTTGTAGTGAATAAATGTAGTTTTTCAAAACATTTGGTTAATCTTCAAATTTCCGAACAGTTTTTTTACTCGCACACAACTGGTATTTAACAAAGCAGCTGTTTTTGTGATGTCACATTTTAACAGATTAACCACTGCATCTGTAATTAGCTCTGCTTCTTTTTTGCCTTGTATTATGCGATTTCCAAGAACATCATTTGAGTTCTCCACCTGTACATGAATTTTTTTTTTTAAAGCTTTTGTACCTCATAAATGTTTCTCTGCCTGGTCTAGAGAGGAGTCTGCCTGGAGACGGGGAACAGAGGAAACCTCCGCCCGGGTGGAACCTTCTCGTGACAATAAGGACAAAGATGATGGTTGCAACATTCGTGAGAAGAAAGATGAACGGAAGGCACCTCCTAAAACAGACAGAGAAGAATGTAAGTAATGTGCTTTGCATTTCGTAGCCCGCGGTGTGTTAAGATCAAGCATTTTCCGTTAGACCAATATTACTCTCTTGCTGTCAAAGGGAACTTCATCTCTGTGCAAAGGCGTATGTACATTACAGGTTCCTCTGGCAACAAAGGTGTTACAAGTGATGCACAGGAGCATTTCGTCTTCCCATCTCTTGGACTCGCAAGGATGTTGTGGTAATGGTTTCATGGGTTCATGTCAGAACCATTAAATACCGTCTGACAACTGATCTCCTATTCGGATTCACGGAACTTCAACCTGTTGAGATTATATTGGTTTGTTGCCGCCCGATTCAACAACTGTTGAAAGAGCAACAGTTTGCTCCTCTCCCTGTCTTGTCCACCTGGAATTAATTATCTTGGCTAGGGGTAGCCAACTCCAGTTCTCAAGCGCCACCAACAGGTCAGGTTTCCAGGATATCCCTGCTTCAGCACAGGAAGCTCAATCAGACTTCGATTGAGCCACCTGTGCTGAAGTCGGAGTATCCTGAAAACCTAACCTGTTGATGGCCCTTGAGGACTGACGTTAGCCACCTCTGATCTTGGCTATATGTAATTTTGATGCATAGACTTCTAAAGATGCGTTGTAAATTGAGGCTCCTTTTTAGGCCTGTGTTGGTTTTGACTGATTTGGCTGTTCACAGTATGGGTTGTCTGACTAAAAGAATCAGGATGGAAGTGTGCGCACCCGATAATACTTGGGCTAATTCACCCTTCCTCCTGCGGTTATAGCAACCCTGTGGCGGCGCGGTGAAGACAAAGACAGCCAGCCAGAAGAGCGTGACACTCCCCTGCGAGCGCCTGCCGGCGAGCGAGAGAAAGGCGCATTGCGCCCAGACAAGAAAGATGACAAGGATGCAGCTCGTCGCACCAAGACTGAGACAGACGATGACGGGTGGACGACAGTGCAGCGGCGCTAGGTACACATGGGTGTTCTGAGCGGCCAGACCTACATTAATAAAATGTGGGAGTCGCAGAATTTTTGCATTCTTTACCAATATTCCCCTTTTCCCCGACCCAAACACCCTCCTCAACTCCTTTCGAATATCCCCAGCCCTAAAGCGTTAAATAAAATGTGAGCCTCCGCAGCCATCTTTCTCTGTGCTTTTGCATTACCTTCAGTAACATTCGTTGGCATGATGCCATTTACGTGTCTGGTACCACGTGGAATAACTGAAAAGTAGCATGAGGAATTCGGATAAAGAGGGTACAGTTCTCAGGCAACGCCATTAATGTCTATTTTAAAGGAAATTTGTTTCTGGATGTGTTGGAAACTAGGTGCATTTTAAAATTGTCCAAATGTTATTGGAAACAAGACCAAAACTGAGGTTGTCAGTACGCTTTCTTTACAGAACATGAAACATTCACAATTGGTATTCTCTTCCTGTATAGGAGAACGGTGATTAGCTCCCCGTCTATCATGACATTTAAGGGAGGTACAGCTAAAAAGAACATGTGAGCTTCATGGGAATGTGTGGAATTGATCTAGTAAAGTCGCATTGTAGGTTGAGGCATTGAAAAGAGAATGTATGTATTTTTTTTTTTATATACCTTACCAATAGTGAGTTTTTGTAACCGATCAATTGTGAGGGATTTCCACCAGTTTGGGGTTTTTCAGCCCGTTGAATGAAATCATTGGCAGTACGAGAGCTTGTCCGTTCTCCAAACTTACCTGTCCGTACTGACATGGCTAGTGGTGGACACCTGTTGCCTCTGCATTTTCTTTGATCTCTCATTTTGAGAGACAGGTAGCACATGCTCAGATTACTTGAGCCTGTGCAGAATAATTGCATGATTAGACCGTTTAGTAAAACGGAAGTTGAGCTGAATTTGAATATAGGGTTAAGAAAACGTTGCTGAAACCTACTATGCTGCTTTAAAAATCAATATAATTTTGTAAAGACAGTTTTCCTGACAAATGCACTTAAACGGCTGCCTGTTAACAGATATTAAATAAACAGTCAGGACTAAAGTCTTGTCATCTGTACAGTCGTGTAAGGTTAGAACAGAGGTGGCCAACACCAGTCCTCAAGCGCTACCAACAGGTCAGGTTTTCAGGATATCCCTACTTCAGCGCAGGTGGCTCAGAAGATTGAGCCCTGATTGAGCCACCTGTGCTGAAGCAGGGATATCCTAAAAACCTGACCTGTTAGCTCTTGAGGACTGGAGTTGGCCACCCCTGGGTTAGAACTACACGTGACCTTGTCAACCAAAGTGTTTATTTTCTATGCTTTTAATTACGCCTCCATAACTAAAGGGCTCAGAATCTGAGCTGCATTTAAGCACCTCTGGGCCACAAAGTTCTACCTGTCCTACTTGCTGAAGTTGGAATTTAATAAAAGATGGGGGGGGGGGGGTGCAATAACCTTTTGTGTTATGGGGCAGACTTCATCAGGAAAATTCAGTTCAGTTCCATGTGATAGAATAAATGCGAGGAAATATAAAAGATGCAGCGACTGGTGAAAGGAGGGCATAGACTTCTTCAAATCTTTGCTTAACATTTTGCTCAAGCGGTGCTGTTGCCATGAGCTTTTATCAGCTGTCTTCGATTTTTGAAGTCTTTAATGAAATCTGTCATATTTAAAGAAAATTACAGTTAAATGAATTGTTTTAACCTTTATATTCCTGCTTTCATTTCACATAATTGCTGTTGCCTTGTGGGTTCAAGGAATATCAAGTTATGCGTAATTTGATCTTAATTTTAGGCCAACACAGGATTGCTGCTGTTTATTCAATAATAAATAAAGTACTTCTAGAATTGGCAATCTTTGTGTTGTATTAATCAAGGCCAAAGCGTTCAGAAAGGGGGCATTGCAGTGTTCCTAATTTCATTACTGACTTTGAACCCCTTAGGATCAGTGTTTATCAGATGTCTCCTCTGGACACTCCTGCCCGATCAGATTAATAATAATAATTTGCCACGCAGGTGGTTTGAACTTACATGGCATGGCTAGGACGTCCTAACAGGAGGGTGAAGACGCATTGCCCTAGAACAGATATTCAAACATTGGTGGTCTGGATGCCTGTAGCGTGATGCTTGGTCACGTTCTTTGGACGGCTAAATGGTTCATTCCCGTTTGACGCTGTGCATCTAGTGTGCAAGTAAGTCACTGCTTTTTTGCCTGGAGGGAAAGTTTTTGCTCCTCCCCCAAAAAATACAGGCTCCCCCGAATACCTGCGTACACACTGCTGCCCAGAGCGCCTGAACTTTTGAAAACCAATTTAGATGACTGACACTATGGTATGGTTTCGTGCACCACCTACCCAGATAAACCCGCTGGAGTGTATCACTTTAAGGGGTTAGGAAGTCAGGATAAGAAGTGCTCAGTGATCCAGTATTTACAGTTGGGTCTGGAAATAATAGGACAGTGACACAATTTTCATAATTTTGGCTCTGTACGCCACCACAATGGATATGAAATGAAACAACCGAGATGCAATAGAAGTGCAAAGTTTCAGCTTTAATTCAAGGGGTTGAACAAAAATATTGTATGAAACATTTAGGAATTGCAACCATTTCTGTACACAGTCCCCTTATTTCAGGGGCTCAAATGTAATTGGACAAATTAACACAATCATACATAAAATGTTCATTTTTAATACTTTGTCGAGAATCCTTTGCAGGCAATGACTGCTTGAAGTCTGGAACGCATGGACATCACCAAACGCTGGGTTTCCTTTTTTGTGATGCTTTGCCAGGCCTTTACTGCAGCTGTCTTCAGTTGTTTGTTCATGGGTCTTTCTGTCTTAAGTTTTGTCTTCAGCAAGTGAAATGCATGCTCGAGCGGGTTGACATCAGGTGATTGACTCGGCCATTGCAGAATATTCCACTTCTTTGCCTTAAAAAAAACTCCTTGGTTGCTTTCGCAGTATGTTTTGGGTCATTGTCCATCTGTCAAGTGAAGCGCCGTCCAATCAACTTCGCTGAATCTGAGCAGACAATATCCCTATACACTTCAGAATTCATCCGGCTGCTTCTGTCTTCTGTCACATCATCAATAAACTCTAGTGACCCAGTGCCATGTAAGCCATGCATGCCCATGCCATCACACTGCCTCCACCGTGTTTTCAGATGTGGTATGCTTCGGATCATGAGCCGTTCCAAGCCGTCTCCATACTTCTTTCTTCCCATCATTTTGGTACAGGTTGATCTTAGTTTCATCTGTCCAAAGAATGCTGTTCCAGAACTGGGCTGGCTTTTTTTTTTTTTTAAGATATTGTTTGGCAAAGTCTAATCTGGCCTTTCTATTCTTGAGGCTTATGAATGGTTTGCACCTTGTGGTGACCCCTCTGTATTTGCTCTCGTGAAGTCTTCTCTTTATGGTAGACTTGGATAATGATATGCCTACCTCCTGGAGAGTGTTCTTCACTTGGCTGGATGTTGTGAAGGGGTTTTTCTTTACCATGGAAAGGATCGTACGATCATCCACCACTGTTGTCTTCCGTGGACGTCCAGGCCTTTTTGTGTTGCAGAGCTCACCAGTGCGTTTTTATTTTTTTTCTCAGAATGTACCAAACTGTTGTTTTGGCCACTCCTAAGGCTAAGGCCCCGCTCCCAGAGTCAGCGCACCTGCGCTGCTGACAGGCGGTGCGCTGACATACACAGACCGCGATCTGCGGTCTGTAGGGAGCGGGAGCCGGAGCGGGAGGTGGGAGGTTTGATCGGGAGGGGGGGCGTGGCTTGAGCGGAGGGACCCGCTACTCTCCCCCCCCTCCCTCCACGGACTCGGGCTGGAGCTGGAAGGTAAGTTTAAACACACACACGCAGGCACTCATTCATACACACACACACACACACACACAGGCAGGCACTCACGCACTCATACGCACACAGGCAGGCACTCACGCACTCATACACACACACACAGACAGACAGACAGACAGAGGCACGCACTCACGCACTCGGGCACACACACACACAGACAGAGGCAAGCACTCACGCACTCGGGCACACACATACACACACAGACAGGCACGCACTCAGACACACACACAGGCACTCACCTGCTTTCACTCCACACTCCTCCCCGCTCCCCGAAGCCTCTCCTCCTCCCGAAGCCTCCCCTCCCCATTGGCTCACAGCCACACACGTCACGCGTCAACGCTAGGAAACACCATTCTCTGGTGTCTCCAGCGGCTGACGCGCTACAGCGTGTAGTCAGAAGTGCCGCCAGGGGGGACCGGGACCGGCTCGCGAGGATTCCCCTGCTGGTGGGGAACTCGCGACCCGCCGCCCGCGCCAACGAGCGCAGCGGGACCGAGGCCTAATGTTCCTGCTATCTCTGATGGATTTTCTTTTTTTTGCAGCCTAAGGATGCCCTGTTTCACTTGCATTGAGAGCTCCTTTGACCGCATGTTGTGGGTTCACAGCAACAGCTTCCAAATGTGAATGCAACATCTGGAATCAACTCCAGACCTTTTACCTGCTTAATTGATGATGAAATAACGAAGGAATAGCCCACACCTGTCCATGAAACAGCTTTTGAGTCAATTGTCCAATTACTTTTGGTCCCTTGAAAGAGAGGGGGCTACATATTAAAGAGATGTAATTCCTAAACTCTTCCTCCAATTTGGATATGAATACCCTCAAATTAAAGCTGATAGACTGCACTTTAAGCCCATATTAATTATTTGACTGTAACTTGAATTTCGTTTGGTACACAGCCGAAATAACAAAACTTGTATCAGTGTCCAATTATTTCCGGACCTAACTCATGAGTGCAAAAGCGTCTCTATTCTTGGCATGAGAAGAGTTAAGCTGAGCCATGGTGTGGGAGACTGCGCAGAGAGCGATCAGATTGCCTTAAGGCCGGTTGGAGGCAGAAGGGGGCGCGCGTTACGCAAGAAATCAGTTTCAACTGATTTCTTGGCGTGACATGCAGGTCATGTGAGCGATTCGCCCAATGAGGGCCAACCAGCTCCGTGATGCCCCTAGGCACGGCCTGTCAGCCATGGACAGCACCCACTTCACGCGGGTGACTTCACAGCCTCCGCATGGCCCGGGCCTTAGGTAGTTTTAAGGGGCAGTCTCTCCAGGGACCACATTGGACTTGGGTTGGGCAATATACCAATAGTATAGTGATACTGCAGTATAAAAATGGACGGTAACTCGAAAGCTACCATTATTTATTACTACTGTATTTATATCTGCCCACTACTGTGGTCTCGTGTGAAGCTGCAGCGTGGGAGCAGTCTCAAAGCTTCCAGATACTCACCCCTCCTGCTGCTGTATGGAAGCTGGCAGAGAGCAGTTGGGTAAAACAAAAATTGTGAGGCGCTTCCAAGAAAGGTGTGATAAATAAATATTTAAATATAGTGATAAATATAAATATAAAGTGATTGATATCAACAGTGCTCAAAAATAATAATAGTAAAATTCGCTGCTCAACCCTCTTAGGAGAAGATCCGGTTTCTCCTCTCTTGACTGTTTGGAAGAAGCTTGTGGGGAGCGCAGAATTTCACCATATGAAAGGAAGAGAAAATATACTGTATAATAGTGTAATATGTCCAAACACCTGTGGCAATATGTATGGGGATCGAGATTAAGAACTCACATTCTCCCAGTTAAAATACAGCATTGGAAGACAATCTGAAGACTCTGTAGTTTGCAGGGGGGTCTTGCTTCCCTGGTGTCAGTGGATCAAGCCCTCGATGGAAACAGAGACAACTCTAGTGCAACATTGTATGTTCACTCATAGTATATTCAATAAAAGCAGTGGTAATTTGCACTTACATTAGCACCATGTGCATAGACACATAAAAATCAAAGCGCAGCAGCAGTATACACCAGTATACCAGCCTGGCTCCTGTGGCTGCGTGGTGTCCCGTCCCCTTCTGCCCCGGGTGATAGGAGAAGATCGGACTCCTGACGAAGCTGCCATGCCATCGAAACGCATAGAGTGAACCAGCAGCAACCCAGATTATGCCCCCCATGCCCCAGAACCCGTGTGGACCCATTTCAAGATCGATCGCGGAAGTGACGCGACGGACCGGAAGTGACGCGATCCCGGGAGAGGGGTAGATGGTGTATACTGCTGCTTCTTCCAAACAATCAAGAGAGCAGTTGGGGGCAGGTCTAAAGCCTCGTTCAGGGTGCCAGAGGCAGGAGTTGGAGGGCAGGCGGCAGTCTGCTGGGCGATGTGTGTTCATCCTCCCCAGCAGACTTTTTCAGGAGTTGAGGAGGCGGGCAGCTTAGGGATCCAAGTTGCAGTCTTGAAATCATTCTCAAGAATGATTTCATTGGCTGCCGAGGTCCCAGTGACGCTGCTGCAGCTTCAAAAAACAACCTGGCTTGTTTATTGAAACTGTAGCCAGCGTCAACTCCGTACTTCGGAGACAGGGCAGCTGCTACCCTGACAACCAGTATTCAATTTGAGTACATTGTGTCCCACGGCAGCTCGCACGTCAGCACGCCCTCCCTCCGAAGCCTGCACCCTGAACGAGGCCTAAAAGCTCTGAGACAGAAGTTTTCACATGCTCCAGCTTCAAGGAATCCTCCTCCTGGTAATCTCACCCCTTCACCCCATCGCTTTCCAATGTCCATTAAGTGTAGGACGGAAGAGGGGGACTTATGGTGTGTAATGGAGAAAAAGGGGGTTTAGTGGGGTTTCAGTTAATTTATTGTCAAATTTCATTTAAAAAGTTTTATTCGTAAAATGAAAATATACTAAAATGTATTTGCACATGTAATAAGAATGAAATGCAGTTTTCGAAGAATATTTCACAATAAATTACCTGGAACTGTTTTTGATGACTAGATTTTTTTGTTTTCCATTTGGTATTTATTGTGATAATGATATTTATCACCCAACCCTACATTGGATTAATGCCAGTGACCTTTTTAAAGGGTCACATATGGGTGATTACCATACATACAGATTTGGGTATATAAGGCAAACAGACTTTTGGTGTTTAATTTCCTCCATTGTCTGATAGCACTGTTACAAACACGCTTGCACATCCAGTCCCCAGGCCTTCTCTGTTGGCTCACTGCTTTTAACTGGGTGCAAGGGATTAGGGTAAAGAAATTCAATTTGTAATCGCCTCCAAAAATAAACTCCATTTTAGCAATGAAAATAGTTCGATTTGTTTAGGGAAGCTGTTAAATTATTTGCAATGAGCTGGCTGTGGCATTGCACCTCGATTTCCAATCTATATGTGCTATGGTGTGGGCGGAGTTGTCCTTCCTTAATACATCATTATTTGACCCCTTGAATAAAATCAGATTGTGTTGTATGTGTATATACTGGTGCTTTATTACGCCTGGGCATTCTTAACAGAATGGTCCTTACTCTTAAAGAAAAAGAAACACTGTACTTAATACACACTGTATACATCAGAAACTAGTAGGCTGTGCCACTGTCCTTTTATACTAGTTCCAGTGTCCAATGTAGAAAGCCCCTTAGGCTAGTTGGATTGCCAGCACTGCGTTGGAGCCCTGTTCTCAGGTCGTGTCTCAGAGGATATTTAAATTGTGGGGAAAGGCCTCCTGGATGCGCTTTAACCGTCTGGTAAGTATCTGGATGTCTTGCTCTGTGTGTAGTGTTTCTGCTGCTCTCATGTTCTCTGTCCTTGGTTAGTCTCCAACAAGCCTCCTTTCACCATCTTTTGAGTTTCGGGTCATTTTCTTATGTTCCCCTCATTCTATCTTTGTAATGCAGAATGGCAGTTGGACTTCCTCTGTCTCAAAGCTGCGTTTGCTTCAATATTTTATTTGGTTTTCTTATCAAATCCCATATCTCCTATTCCTTATTGCACCATGTGTTAGGTGGAGCAGATTCACTCTGTATTCACAGCATACATACTTGTAGCAAAAGGGGGGGGGGGGGGGTAAGTTTACAAGCAACAGAGCTCATAGTTATGCTGCCACAGTAGTTAATAAACACACTTGGTATACAGGACCACCGTAGTTATCCAGCAGCTGGTTTACTTCACTGTTGCCTAGAAGTGCAGATTGCGGGTACTGATCCTGTTGGGCCTGACTGTACCCTTTCCTCACTGTCTGTTTTAGGGAAGAGCGTAAACTATTTAACAAAAAATTACACATGAAATCAGCCAACCATTGGAAGTGTTAGTGCGATCAGTGCAATACTTTTTAAAGCAGCAGTTTAAGCTGCCAGTTTCCCCGCCCTTTAATATGTGCATGAATACAATCCACACTAAGTAATTAGCCAAGTTGTTGATCGATTACTGAACATGTGGCTTAGGGGTTCACTAAATGGCTGTCTGTGCAGTAAAACAGGACTAAAGCAAAGTTCTGTGGGGAAGATCATGTGACCAGGCAGTTGACAAAGGACAGGACTCAAAGGGGTGTGCCACAGCCTGTTTCAGAAGAGGAAGAGCCTTTGTAAGTGGTTGCTATAGAAATGTAAAATGCTTGTTAAGTTAAAAATGTAATTCAGTTTTTTTCCCTCATAGTACAGAAGTGATTATACAAAAAAAAAAGTAGGATATTGCTTGGTCTGCAGCCAGCTTTGGTGATTGTAAGGTGCAACAGGTAGTAGCTATTAGTGAGGAAAATTTAAACTAAAAGCATGTGATCAGCGCTCAAACCTATATAACTATACCTAAATATTAACTAAAATAACCAGGTGCTTAACAATAATAAAATGAATATTTAAAGTGTCCCCTATAAGAAAAAATCTAATGTGAATTCCTCACAGCCTGTTGTGGCAGGTTGGGGAATGGCTGCCTTGGGAATATAACAACCCTATCCACAAGGGCTGTATAACATACACAGAGAGATAACAAATGACACAGATAAAACACAGACAATAATTCCCTGGCGCACTATCAGATAATAAACCTGACGAATCGGAGTAGTCCCATGAATCAAAAGATGGTATAAAGAAGATCCACAGTCCACAATGTCCCGTTCTTTTACACAGAATGCTGGTCTGAAAATACAAATAAAACAACCATTGCGCAGTACCCTATGGTCAGTATTCCAAGACCCCACCGTTGCTATCTACTTACTTAAAAATAGATAAGAATGGGCCTCAAAAGGTTTCTTTAAGTCCCCCCACGATTGGCTCCGACTGATTCCTGCTGCTGGTATCACGCTTTACACTTCCAGCATCAGCATCACCATACCGATTGGGAACAGAAAGGGGCACCAATAGTATAGCACTATAACATTTATTGTTAAAAAATGACAAGCATAAAAACATGCACTCACATGCGAGAATGCCCTATGCGTGTCCTACAACGTGCCGTCCGCTTCACATGGGAGGATGTCGAGGGATTGCAGGGGGAGGCTGGAGCCGGCGTGGGTCCCCGCTTCGTGGCCGCGACTCGGAGCGCCTAGTCCCTCCTCCGATGACGTTCCCCGTCAATCAACCTCCTTTCCTTCCACAGGGTCTGCACGTTGCAGCACGTTCAACAGGGTGGAGCCTGTTGAACGTGCTGCAACGTGCAGACCCTGTGGAAGGAAAGGAGGTTGATTGACGGGGAACGTCATCGGAGGAGGGACTAGGCGCTCCGAGTCGCGGCCACGAAGCGGGGACCCACGCCGGCTCCAGCCTCCCCCTGCAATCCCTCGACATCCTCCCATGTGAAGCGGACGGCACGTTGTAGGACACGCATAGGGCATTCTCGCATGTGAGTGCATGTTTTTATGCTTGTCATTTTTTAACAATAAATGTTATAGTGCTATACTATTGGTGCCCCTTTCTGTTCCCAATCGGTATGGTGATGCTGATGCTGGAAGTGTAAAGCGTGATACCAGCAGCAGGAATCAGTCGGAGCCAATCGTGGGGGGACTTAAAGAAACCTTTTGAGGCCCATTCTTATCTATTTTTAAGTAAGTAGATAGCAACGGTGGGGTCTTGGAATACTGACCATAGGGTACTGCGCAATGGTTGTTTTATTTGTATTTTCAGACCAGCATTCTGTGTAAAAGAACGGGACATTGTGGACTGTGGATCTTCTTTATACCATCTTTTGATTCATGGGACTACTCCGATTCGTCAGGTTTATTATCTGATAGTGCGCCAGGGAATTATTGTCTGTGTTTTATCTGTGTCATTTGTTATCTCTCTAGGTAGTAGCTATTACAGCAAAAGCAATCCAAGTTTCACTTAAAACCTACAGAAACTAGATCTACTCCGTGATAACATTTTAATGCTCCAGTCATACAAAATACCCCTAAACCCTCACTGTGCAACATCCACTCTCTAAAGCCAGATGTTGGCATTGTAAAACATCTAATATTACCGCTTCATGAGCTCAAAGATCCAGTTTTGGGGTGTGATCACCATTACAGCCTTTTGTGACTTACCTGGAGGGAAAAGCCCCCAAAGAAGTTCCCAAGGGAACAAAACACGCGTCGGGTTTCAATGACGCAGCCATAGTGGCATAGATGCGACCTCAGCATTAGCTCCAGACCACAGCCTATTTGGTTCTCGATATAAAAGGTTACTTTTTTTTTAACGCTCTAGTAAGCTAAACTATGTTGTGGGCCCCAGGAGGCAGCCACTCAGTATTTCTAGCATAATTATCCAGCTGCAGTATTCTAAACAGTGTTTTCTCCCCGCGACCCCACGGAGTGATGTTATTCACTGTACTCAGCTCCAATACCTAAAGAGGTTTGTGGATTTACACTGCAACAAAAAAAAAAAAAGGGGGGGGGGGGAGAGGGGGCCCCCAATGGTCTTCTATTTTATGGTCCATGACTATATATCTGCACCATTGTCCCAGAATCTAGCCCACAAACAAATACAGTGTGAGACTTGACTCTTACTAGGGTATGGTTCTGGTTATACATAGTATCATCTGTTAAATGATGGACTACATGTCTGACATGTGATTTGTTGAGCTCTATTACATAGGGCATAGAATAAAATATAACAGTGTTATGCATTCAGCTTTTTTTGTTGTAAGTGTTTTGAACCTTTCACATTATTTAGGGTGATCGATAGCCACAATATGGAGTCCCTTAGTGTCTCTCACGTTAACTTTATTCTTGTTCTTTTCATCACAATAATTATCAATAAATGTAATTAAAACCAGTAGAGGTTGAGTGCTTACTATAAGGGTTTCTGATCGTGTTTGTGTATTGCTATGCTTATTCCCTTAGCACCATTCTAGTAAGTGAACTACATTACGCTGAGCAACTCCCACCCTTCTTAACGCTTTAAAGACCACATGCTGCAAAAGTAAACAAAGTCCCATTTAAAGCAATGCCAAAGCTTTTGCACCAGTTTCTCAGCAGTAAATATTCAACATCGAAATATTTTTTCCTTTCCCCAGGGTGGGCAGCAGGGGGTCCGTATAGCGAAACCACATCAAAGAAAGTACTTCCTGGTATTTAAATCCCTCATGTCATGCAGGAAGCTCCAGCAGGAGATGACGGCACATTAAATTGAAAATGTATTTCCCTTGGAGAAGCTTAAAACACCGGTAACTTCAGTATCTCAGGAACCTGGAGGTCCCCAAGCTGGAACACTTCAGCCCCAGGGAACCCCTGGTCCTCATCCTTCGAGAATAAATAAACAGGGACTACTCATTTCCCACTCACTGGGCAAAAATACTTGCTCAGTGGACCCAAAGAAGTTGTGGTGTCAGAGCTTGCTTCCATAATGAAGAGTTGCAACAGCTTCGGAAGAGGATGTTCAGACTATTCGTGACACCACAGTGGCTTCAGTAGTAAAAATAAAATCCCTACAATCTCAAATATTTGGGAGTGTTAAGCAAAAGTCCATTAAAAATAAATAGGAAGGGGGCTGTGCAGTTCTAAGATTTACGATGGTGGCCATTGCTAATGTAAATAATAATTTGACATTTATTGGGTAACAAACAAGTGGAGGGGAGGGGGTGTTCGTGACAAGGATTTAAAGAAAAGCGCAAATTAAATAGATTTGCGCAGTGTGTAGTATCCGTGCTCAAGGTCATTAACGCAAGTGAGTAAGAAACTAATTGTGACGTGTACTTCACTACAAATTACAGTGCTGATTTTTGTTCAATGTTCCCATTACTAAAAAGGTAACCCAAGTGAAAAAATCTGTGCTTCCTTCATACACAATTTAAACCATAAATACATATTAAATAGCAATAACAGTCGTAATCCTTAACAAAAACGTAATACCCACAATGAAGATGTGTCAAGAAAACCCCCCCAGTATATACACATTTAGTTGCCAACACAACGGCAAAATGTAGTAAGTGTTCTAGGCAGGGTGAATATTTAGCTATATGCCGCTGTCATTTGTATACTTTCAATCGTCAAATCGCTGTTTCCATCAGTTTGCAATAATATTTCAGTAGCGCCACCAAAAATAAATAAAAAGTTAATTCTGAAAGAAACAAAAAAGCTTTTACATGGAAGAGCCAGACATTGTTCATCCAGATATGCCTAGCAATAAATCTACAGGGGGGAAAAAAACGGTTTCCACTTGAGATCAGGATTGTCTTCCTTAATTCATCCAGCGATTGCAACATTAAAAATCATGTTTCATAAAAATGTCGGCTAAAAATAAACTTTGAGGAAAACAATAAGTCCGGCTCCGGACAGAGATGACCCTGTGGTTGCGGTTCGGGACGCGGGTCCCCAGGACTCCGAGCGATGATCAGCAGCGGCCCTTCCGTGGGTTGGGATGACCGGTGCGGGTGCCCAGGCGGTGCGGGCGCTGGGGGCAGTACCGCACGGTGTGAGCTCGGTCTCCGTTGGCTCCGCACAGAGGACACGTGTAACCCCGCAGCACCGGGCACTGGATCAGCCCGTCCGCCCCCTTTAGTCGATGAGTGCTATACAGAGACGCCGCCTCGCGGTTGCTCCGGCAGAAGCCGCAGCCCCGCTGCCCCCGATCCCGATCCTCCACCTGTTGCCCGGCCCAGGGCTCTGCCGGGGCTGGCGGGAGGGGGGCCCAGCTTTTTGCTTTCCCCTGGGGCTCTGAGCTCCTCAGGCCGCCGGAGAGGAGGGAGAAGAGTCCCAGGTAATCATTCCACGAGTCGAAGGCGTTACCGGGGGAAGGGTTTCCGGTGCCGGGCTGGCGTGTGTTCACGTGGGGAAGGCGGGTGTCCATGCTGGTGTTCCGCGGCGCGCAGGTGCAGAGGAGCCGCTGTAATCCACGTGCTTCTGCGCGCAGACGCTTTCCCGGTATTTAACTCCTCCCAACACTGCTCTGATTGGCTGTTTCATCAGCACCTTGTGATTGGTACAGTTAACCCTTGAGATTGCCTCTACTATGTGAGCAGGGGTGACCGACTCCAGTCCTCAAGGGGCCACCAACAGGTCAGGTTTTCAGGATATCCCTGCTTCAGCAAAGGTGGCTCACTGATTGAGCAACCTGTGCTGAAGCAGCTACTGGCCGAGCCACCTGTGCGGAAGAGCCACCTGTGCGGAAGCAGTTACTGATTAACCCATCTGTGCTGAAGCATGGATTTCCAGAAAACCTGACCTGTTGGTGGCCCCTCGAGGACTGGAGTGGCTGCCCCTGGCTTCCAGCACAGAGCTCATTATGGACATTCAATAGGTCTGTCCACACTAATCAGGATTTATTGGTCCTTTGTGTTCTTGTGTTTTTTTTTTAAATTCTCTTTCAAGTGCTAAAAAATGAGTTTGTAAGGATCTTGTACATTTCTTCCTCTGGGTGTTTGTAGGTTATATATATATATATATAATTATTATTTTGTAGTGAACTGGGAATGAACAGAGCAATGCATTTCGGGATTAGGAAACAGCATATGCCACCTGCTAATGGCAAACCACAGTTAAATAGTGGTGGTATCCCAATGACACATACAGATTCCACATGCTGGGCTCCTCAAACGGTTCATCTGTCACTTTATGGATTACCATATGTAGATGGATGAGAAGTGCTTGCCAAGATATCTGTGTATACTGCCTGTAAAGCAGCTCACAGCAGGGAAGCCAACCTCCAATAACTGAAATAAGGGAGATTTGAGGGTTTTAGGCTGAAAAGTGGCATTATTGTATGGAGCAGAGCTGATTTTTATCAGACTGAATTGAAGGCTATGAGACTGCTAGATGCTAAAAACCAGTGACAGACTTCAAGTGAGTCAGACTCACAGAAAATCAGTAAGACGTCTGACATAAGGTGCAAAAACAGGACGAGATTCAGCATCTTCTGATCACAGCACTATTAGTGCATGCAAGCAGGGTTTTCATAAAGAAGGGTAACGTCGCTGTTATTAAACGGGTGGGGAGTAGTGTAAATTATCTAAATCCTCAATTTATAGAACTCGGTAACACAATTAAAAAAATCCTTAGTACGTTATCCCACTGGTAGATATATATCTTTCAGCCCGTTTAAGTGAAGGGACCATAAGGAATCTTCTAGCACCCATAAGTGTTTGATGGAATAGCACCATAAAACATGATCTTAAATATAATTGGCAGGTATGCCTGTGCAAAGTCAACAGCAATACTGCAAATGTGTATCCATAGTAAAAGAAAAGAAAATAGTGTATACAAGGTAACATAAAAATAATAAACGTCTTATTTAGTGCTGACAATGTACTTAGCTCTGTACATACAATTGTGCGGGCACGATGAGTTTCTGCCCAACAGAGCTTACAATCTAATGTTGGTACCTGAGGCATGAAGATAAAGTGACTTATATATGATGACCTTGAAATAAATGTAACCTTTAGTGATTACTGGTGCGTGGATTTGTAGATAACACATCGGCCAGTTTGTATTAATTCCTTCAATGGAAGAACGTCGGCCAACAGATTGCTGTATTTTAGACAATATATAGTTTGTATGTGTTTTAGGATATTTTAAGAGGAATTGCTCATTTTATACAGATAAATCCCCTCTTCGCTGAGTCGCATTGCTTAAAGCCAGCGTATAAATTAAAAATAAATCATATTAAGGGTTTAACATCCAGTTGAGTGCGGAAATAACATGAGACTGGAGGTCTGTGATAGCACTGTCCTAATAATGGGTGAGGCTGATTATAAAGGAGTGAGACTGTCACCCAGAGAGTAACACTCAAAAGAAAGGAAATAAGTGAGAGTGCTTCCCAATGAGTGAGACTCACTTAGATGACAGATGTAAATGGCTGAAGCTCTCCCATACAGTGACACATGGCAGTTCGGTAGCTCCAGCAGCTCAGGAGTTAAAGCCCCCATGGTATGTCACCCAAAGACTACAACTCCCGGCATGCATTACGCCCCGGAAACTACGGCTCCCGAGACGCCTCGTGAATGTGCGGGGCCGCGCTGCTTCCGGTCCGTTTCCTAGCGCCTGCGGGTACCTGGCCTGACAGGTGGACGTGACAGCCGGTGCTCGATATGATCGGGTCCCGGGAGGCTGCGGCCCAGGAGCGGTGAGAGAGCCGCAGATATGGAGGTGGAGAGCATGGAGGAAGAGGCCGCTGCGCTCCTACAGGATCCCAACCACAACAACTGGGAGCTGAGGCCCGAGTCTCCCGGGCTCCCGGCACCGGCAGTCCCAGCTCCCCCGAGCCCGGACTCCCCCGACACAGGGTACAGCTGCAGGAAGCGCTGCGACACTCCCCCCGGCAAAGCCCTGCTGGGCATCAGCAGCAACACCTCCAAATTCCGTGAGTGTCCTGTTAAACGGGGACAGAGAGCCACAGACAGCCTGGCCCCACGGGGACAGAGAGCCACAGACAGCCTGGCCCCACGGGGACAGAGCGCCACGGGCAGCCTGGCCCCACGGGGACAGAGCGCCACGGGCAGCCTGGCCCCACGGGGACAGAGCGCCACAGGCAGCCTGGCCCCACAGGGACAGTGCCACGGGCAGCCTGGCCCCACGGGGAGAAAGCGCCACGGGCAGCCTGGTCCCACGGGGACAGAGCGCCACAGGCAGCCTGGCCCCACAGGGACAGCGCCACGGGCAGCCTGGCCCCACGGGGAGAGAGCGCCACGGGCAGCCTGGCCCCACGGGGAGAGAGCGCCACGGGCAGCCTGGCCCCACGGGGAGAGAGCGCCACGGGCAGCCTGGCCCCACGGGGAGAGAGCGCCACGGGCAGCCTGGCCCCAAGGGGACAGAGCGCCACGGGCAGCCTGGCCCCACGGGGACAGAGCGCCACGGGCAGCCCGGCCCCACGGGGACAGAGCGCCACGGGCAGCCCGGCCCCACGGGGACAGAGCGCCACGGGCAGCCCGGCCCCACGGGGACAGAGCGCCACGGGCAGCCCGGCCCCACGGGGACAGAGCGCCACGGGCAGCCCGGCCCCACGGGGACAGAGCGCCACGGGCAGCCCGGCACCACGGGGACAGAGCGCCACGGGCAGCCCGGCCCCACGGGGACAGAGCGCCACGGGCAGCCCGGCCCCACGGGGACAGAGCGCCACGGGCAGCCCGGCCCCACGGGGACAGAGCGCCACGGGCAGCCCGGCCCCACGGGGACAGAGCGCCACGGGCAGCCCGGCCCCACGGGGACAGAGCGCCACGGGCTGCCCGGCCCCACGGGGACAGAGCGTCACGGGCAGCCCGGCCCCACGGGGACAGAGCGTCATGGGCAGCCTGGCCCTACGGGGACAGAGCGCCACGGGCAGCCTGTCCCCACGTGCCTTTGTGTAGACAGAAATCACCTACCAGGGCATAGATACATGGACATCTGTTGTGCTGGGCACAGAGGAAAGCCAGCCGAAGTCCTGGCAGGGCACAGAGCTAAACATCATTCCACCTTTGGCAAAAAAGAGAGCCCTAGTGATTGTGGCAGAAAGTCACCCCTTAATCATGCAGCCCATGTGCATGGAGAACCCATACGCCGTATGCTTTGACCACCAACACAAGCATATAGCCTGTAAAATCTCTCTCCCTCCCATGTGAGTGGATTTATTGCCTTTCCATCTCATCCCAGGCTATGTTTAAAGCAGCATGCATTGGCTTAAGGGTTTTCCATGTAATGTGGGCTTGAGACAAAAGGTGGCATTGTGTGCTCATTTGCATGCCATTTCCCAGAATCCCTTGCTGCAGTGGAAGCACTGTATGCTAGGTGATAATGGTGAAAAGCAGGGTTGCAGACCTGTCTGACGTGAATGTGCACACACACTATAGTGGGTAAAAAGAATTACACAAAACCCTCCACCGTATAGCAAATGAAAATATTACTGTGTGCTCATTTGCATGTCTTAGACAGGTCTGATATATAGCATAGCACATGTACACGTGCAGAAGCAGATTGCCATTTGTAATCTCAATTGGCAGAACATTCTGAACATCATGTCTGTGATCACTTCAGTTACCATAAAACAATACAGTGTAAACAATACAATACCTGTATGGCACCCAAAGCACTCGCCAGAATCGCCTCCAGGACAGAGCACCTGTAAGTCACTGAGCTATATTCCTACTTGTGAGCAGTTCCTAAGATCGCACTACGCACCTACCCATCAGCTGCTAGCATTTACAGCCAAGTTTGCAGCTACAACACTGAACAGCAGACACCAGTTCACTTTCTTATTGAATGTTTTTTCTTCCTTCCTAGTAATGAATGTCATCACAGTAGATGACTACAGGAGCACATATTGGCCCAAGCTGGACAGTGCCATAGATCAGCTTTTAACTCAGAGTCCTGGTGACTATATACCAATATCTTATGAACAAATATACAGGTAATGTTTTGTCTGTGCTCTGCAATACTAGCAGAAGGATCTTTCTGTGTATGTGAGGGAATGGTTGCATGTGCATATGTGTATGTAATTCATCTTTTGTAACTTTGTAGTAGAAAGTCTAAGTGGTTAAGGAGAAAATGGAAAAACAAGTGGAAACTTTATGTATGGTTTTCTTTTGAGACCAACATAAAATCATTTAATTACATTGTATTAAAGCTTCAGAGAATTACCTCCCCCCCCCTTATTATGTAGTGACCTACATTACACAAAAGGATTATTTACAACAACATCAGATAATCATTTTTTATGTAGGTTTTGTAAAGACTATGAGCATGGAAGTGGTCCTATAAACATCAAAGAAAACTCCACTTTTTAGTGCTTTGTTAGTGTCCTTTATATAATGGGATTTAAACAATGTATAATAACACTGACCTTTTCATGTCTCCGTGGTAGTAATCAGATACTGCTGAAGTGGAGTGTGGGGACTTTTCAAATGATAACTAACCTAAGCTCGTACAGGCATACCCTGCATTAACGTACGCAATGGGTCCAGAGCATGTATGTAAAGCGAAAATGTACTTAAAGTGAAGCACTACCTTTTTTCCACTTATCGATGCATGTACTGTACTGCAATCATCATATACGTGCATAACTGATGTAAATAACGCATTTGTAACAGGCTCTATAGTCTCCCCGCTTGCGCACAGCTTCGGTACAGGTAGGAAGCCAGTATTGCTGTTCAGGACGTGCTGACGGACGCATGCGCGAGCTGCCGTTTGCCTATTGGGCGATATGTCCTTACTCGTGAGTGTCCTTAAACCGGGGTATGTCTGTATTGTATTTTTGAGTGATGTTACACTTCTTCTGTTTTCTTTCTTCAGTTGTGTGTATAAATGTGTGTGCCAGCAACACTCGGAACAGATGTACAGTGACCTGATGCGAAAGATAACCAGCCATTTAGAGCGAGTGTCCCAGGAGCTACAGGTAAGGCAGAGCAGAACATCTCAAACCCGTCAGTACTGGCTAAACAAAATATTAATTATCCAGGGATTTTCCATAAATAGTGCTTCAAAATAATGACACTATATTAAAAAAGACAAAGACATCTTCAGTGCCACAGAGGCCTTCAAATCGTATCAACTGCTGGTGGTTTTGGCACCAAAAGGGTCGAATTAAATAGAGTAAGGGCCTTCTCCAATCAGTGTCTCAATTCCTTAATTGCCCCTGCATCCACTTTCACTCCATTTGCTTGCACTTCTTTGCATTTTCTGTCACCAATGCTTTTACCTTTCTCTTTACTCTTGCTCACCTTTTCTGTGCCTCTCCAATGTTCCCCATTTCTTTTACCTCTTATTCTCTGTGGCCTGCTTAAGGTCCTCAGCATTATGGGGGAGCAACTTTTGCAGCAGTCACAGAACTGTCGCGGTCTTCTTATTACACGGTACCTCCCCCAGTTTTGTTCTGTTGTTGCAGCCAGCAGGCCACACAAAAAGTTTAAAATGCTGCTCCTGTGGGGAGGTAGCACAGGAACAATGTTACATTGGCAAACTGGCGACCAAAAATGTTGTGACCCGTGTAAGGTTTACATTTTTAAATGTATGGTTTTTAAAGAAGGGGGAAGGAGCGGCTCAGTGAATAAAGACACTGACTCTGATAAACATGACACTTAGTTTGAAGCAGGGGAGCCTGGTTCAAATCTCGGTGTCAGCTCCTCGTGACCTTGGGCAAGTCACTTTATCTCCCTGTGCCTCAGGCACCAAAATCACAGATTGTAAGCTCACCTGGGCAGGGGCTGTGTAACAATCCTATGTGCTGCGTACTGCGCACTATACTGTAATAGTTATTATTATATATTGGGGTGAATGTCACGTTTACCCTAGTACTGTCAGCTCCTACTTTCACCACAGTGAGTATCTCATTCCATGTGCTACTCATCTCCTGCAGCATCTAATTAAATGTGTTAATCCTAAACCATCTTTACCATTTCAATTTACATTGAATGAATACTTTATAAGATTATTTCGGGATTTTCACTGCTACAATATTGTGTCATAGTAATGTAAGGATAGTTGCATCCCTATCTTTTATGATAGAAAGGGGCTTCACTTTGGGGGGGTATAAAGGCTCAGGTTTGCAGGGCTCAAGTTCCCGATCAAACCATCCTCTGTTCTCTAAGCATCACATGGTATCTGTGAGTAAGGATCCTTTCCCTGCTACTGTTTCCACGACCCAGCGATGTGTTGCAGGGTGTGTGCTGGTATATTGCCAGCTGCTTAGGTGTAGTAACATTTTGCAAGAGCGGCTCACACCCAGACATGTTGCTTGGTTTTTGGTAATTATCATGATTGGCCTTGAACAAGAGCAGCAAACACCCAGTACACAGTGCTGTACATGTAATGACTGCCGATTTTTATTGTTTTTACAGCCTACAATGAGGAAGACGCTGAGTTTTTAGGCTCCTCGTCTGTTTTAATTGAGTGATACAATATATTCATTGCTGATTGGTCCAGAAATTAACATTATCAGAACAGATGAGTACAGGAGAGAGTGATAGACCAAGCAGTTCAATGCCGTAGATAAGATTTCATCTTGATCCAGTTGCCTGAATTCCCACAGCACTGAAATAACTGAGGGGTTGTTTTATCTGTGGCCAGAAGCGCAGGCAGATGCATTTGTGTGTGTTTGACATGTGCTAATGTTTGTGTGTTTTTAAAGTTCCTTATCTTTATAGCATTTATATTGTTGGCTGACTCCCAGAGGCCCTGAGTGTCCCAGTTTACAGCCAGGGTAGGGGACCTGGTGATGGGTGAATATGTAATTTGGTTTCACTGTGGGTCCAGAGGCACCAACATGAGACCCTGAGACTTTAGGAGCCTGTGGGCCTAAGGCCACGTAGATAGGACAAGCCGCGCTGAGCCCCTGCATCCTCAATGAGGATGTCTCTAGAGGGGGCTCACGCGAGCATCCGCAGGCGTGCTGAGGAGTTGGATTTTTCAGCCGACAGCCAAGCTGTTTTTCAGCGCGCTGTCGGCTGAAAACATCCAATCGGCGCCGTGACGTTGACGTCGGTGCGTCGTGGGCGATTGGCCCAGCGACGTCACTGCCCCGCCTCCCTCTGCCTCCCCCCGCCTCCCGATCGTGCACGCTGGCTCGCCTGCATGTGCATAGAATCGCACAGAATTCAGCAGGCGAGCCTCGGCGTCAGCGCGGCTCCAAACTGCTCCCCCCTCTATGGACGCGATATGCGGTCTGTAGGGAGCGGGAGGTGGGAGGGGGGGGCGTAGCTTGAGAGGAGTGACCCGCTACTCCCCTTCCCCCTCCCCCCCCCTCCCTCTACGGGCTCGGGCTGCAGAAAGGAGCTGCTGCGGGCTGCTGTAAGGTAAGCAGCTCCCTCCCCCTTCTGCCACAAAACACACACACACACTACCTTGAGTAGGAAGCTGCCTGATGACAGCTCCCGCTCCCGCCCCCGCCGCTGATTGGCTCATCAGCGCACCACGTGACACGTCACCGCTCGGGATCACAATTTTCTTGAATCCCCTGCCGGCTGACGCGTCACAGTGCGTAGTGAGCCGTCAGCGAGGGGGGACTGGGACCAGCTCGGGAGGATTCCCCTGCTGGTAGGGAACGCTCACGCGGCCGTCCGCGCCGACAGGCGCAGTGGGTCCCAGCCCTTGTACTGCGGTGTAGCTGCAAAGGAGAAAGTGACCTAGTGGTAAAACCAATGACCAGGTTTAAGATCCAGTGACATCACTCTTTGTGCCATTGACCACTTTAAGTGCCGTTTGCCTCAGGCACGGCACAAATGATATGAGAGAAACACAGTTGCCAAAATTTCTATTAAATAACTGGCCATGCACTTCTTTATCCCAGGATGTGCTGTAAATCTGTGTAATACGGCAGGCTTAATCTTATCGGGGTCCATGTTAAATGGACATGAAGCGAAAGATGACACTGTGTGCTCATTTACATGTCATTTCCCAGAATCCCTGGCTGCAGTAGAAGCGCTGTATGCTAGGAGAGAATGATGAAAAGAGTTGCAGACCTGTCTGAGAGGTGAATGATCACAAGGGGTATTTCTATTAAATAACTAAAATTGATGCATGGTAAAAAAATGTTTTCTCCCTTGGTGGGCTTTTTACTAAACGCATCCTCCTGACCTTTTCTTATATCAGTTTATGACTTTTCTATATCTCCCCCCCAACCCCCCTGTAATCATGCTGTCATTGTCTTCTCATAGACTGTTCTGTAATGCAAGCTTTGCTGACTCAACTATGGACAGCAAGTCGGGGTTTCCGCTTTAAATTCTGCTCACAGGGCACATTTTATGTTGAAATAAAAGGCTGCTCACACACGAGAGAGGACAGCAGCAGTGGATGGCTGTCTGAGCTGTTATTTATATGAATCTGTCACAGTGCTATTCCAAAGTATTGTCTGGTTTTGGAATATATCTTTATATCTATCTCAGTGAGATTCCCCTAAAACCAGACACTACTTTTTTTTTTATATAGATAGATATATAGATCTATCATCATTTTTTTGAAAAGACAGACGTGTGTAGGTTTGTAAATGTAAAGAAAGTGCACTGCAGTAGTTATGCCCGTGTGTGTACACTGTACTGACACACTTGAACCATCGTCTAGAAGGGATGTGCCTCCTAGGACCAAGATGAATTAATACCAGTCACATGGGTTCACGGGTTTAACCAATCTGACCAGTATTTTTTAATGTCTATAGTAAACCAATGCTTTACAATGTTTGAACAATCTTTACCGAATCTCTCTTGCAATGACTATTTGTAGACTTGGTGTATCCACAGGTAAATTGTTGATCCTAACTTTGTTTTCCCCCCTTTTTATATTTGTTGTTTTTGTTTAAATTCATTTAGCCGTCCTCATTAGCCACAGAGATAATGGGAGGAGAATAGAAATCACCAGATAGGATTAGACAGGACACAAAGAAAATAGAAACATATTCATTTTTACACACGCAAAAGTAAATCCTTTACTGTACGGGTAATTGGATCTTTCTAAAGGAGTCAATTTACATTGATAAGTTGTTTCAAAGACTACCCACTATGTCCGACTGACCCTTTGCATGATGTCCTCCCCTCTTCAGTGTCTTTGATGTGTTGTGCTTCTATTCGGCCTGCAGAGGACATTCTATAGCAGGGCTGGCCAACTCCAATCCTCAAGGGCCACCAACAGGCCAGGTTTTCTGGATATCCCAGTCTCCGCACATGTGGCTCAGTCTTTGACTGAGCCACTGATTAAGCCACCTGTGCTGAAGCAGGTATATCCAGAAAACCTGACCTGTTGGTGGCCATTGAGGACTTTTATTTGACTGATTTACATGTTAATTTCACACCAGCTATGCATTTTAATGTTGGTCAAAACTTTTTCGCATTAAGAGTGCTGCAAAGTAGCTGCAGGGAACTGAAACCCGACTGTGTGTGTGCTGCTTTCATACCAGTGCCGAAAATAGTTTCTCGATAACATGAGAACCTTCGCAGTGATTGATTCTGTTAATAAGAACACTTTTGTGTGCGATTGGGCATTTGCTTGTTAAGTTAATATAGTACAGCACTGTGGCCTCAATCATTGTGTGTTCACAACTGCAGCTTAAGTATCCAGCGTACGCTCTTATCTCAGCCAGTGAATAGATTGCCATCATATCAGCTCGTCTCAGCAGTCCGATGGAATGGAGTTCCACAACCTAATGTACACGGCTGCTATTCATCAACTTCTGTAAGGGAATTCGGACCAATCATAAAGGGTATTTTCCATGTAACAGACACAATATGTTATATATGTAATTGACTTCCCTAGAAAGTAGTAACAAAGGAGGACAGGGAGTAGGGGGTATGATACCTTTTTATTGGACCAACAAGTAGTTGATTGATTATGTTACAAGGTTTCGAACCTCTCAGAGTCCTACCCTGAGAGGTTCGACAGCTTGTAACATATCATACTTGTTGGTCCAATAAAAGGCATCATATCCTCTACTCCCTGTCCTCCTTTGTTACTACATGGAAGACAGGATCAACAAGGCGACCCACCCTTCTTTGCCTAGAAAGTAGATGAACTTGGTTTGATTTCCAGCATTAGATAGTTGTGATCCTATTCCTCAGTTACCTGCCATTAGATAGTAAGCTCTGTGTGCAAGGGGTTCAGCTTGACAAATTCTATGCAAGAATACAATCTTCTTGTGTGTCCCACCAAGTCAGTCTCTCCATGTGCACCAATCGCCCAACTCATTGCGTTACCTTCTTGTTTTATTCAGGCCTGTCCTCCTGCTCATTATATTGAAAGGTTTAACGTGGCGCTGGGGCAGTACATGGGAGCATTACACAGCATTGTCCCTCTCTTTATCTATATGGTAAGTGCCCCCTTTACATGACTGGATATCTACTTCTCTTCAGATCATGTTTTTATTCTCTGCTATATGAATCAGTAGGAGGCATGTTGCGTTATGTAAACACCGTATCCAGTGTCTTTATCTGTGACCAATAAACCTTGGATAACCTTGACAGGAGGGACAGCGAGTGCTACAAATGCCTTTCCCAAGGTCAGAATGGTCATGTTTTCAAGGTGTTGCAATCGTCCTTGGCAATGGGAACATTACTCCTCCAGTAGCCTTTCTTGTAGATACTTTTCTTGGCTAAATATGTTTATTTGCCTCTTTTTAATTTTGTATTTATTGGGTATTGTGGTGGAGCTTCTTTTAGAGCAGCGGTGCGCAAACTTTTTGAGCTGCGGCCCCCTTCCTGGTAGCCGCAGCATTCGCGCCCCCCCGTCTCCCAATGTCTCTGTGTCAAATGACGCCGCGGGTCATGTGACGTCACGTGACCCCACCACGTCATTTCACGCGCGTTGCCGTGGCGACGCGTGATGTCACTTGAATTGGCGCCGCGTCGCCGAAGACCCGGCGGGCAGCAGGTAAGTGAGCTACAGAGGCCTCACGCCTCCCCCGACATTTAATTTAAATGCCGTGGGGAAGAGCGCGGGTCCTCTGTAACCGCCCGCACCCCCCCTAGAAATTCTCCTGCCCCCCAGTTTGCGCACCGCTGTTTGGGAACACCGTATTTGTGTTGGAAGTGAGAAGACACACAAGCCTGTCCTGAGACATGGAGGGGGATGCGAGTGGCGTTTATGAAGCCATCGTGGCATCTACTCTACATATCATTTTTGTTGATAATTTTTACTGTTTTTAAATCTTGGCTTTTTTAATTTTTAAATTTTTTTTACTTGAGCTGTTTTATCACTTGCACACATTTATTACATCAGGTATGTGTGTGTCTATACTAGGGGTAGGCAACTCCAGGTCAGGTTTTCAGGATATCCCTGCTTCAACACAGGTGTCGCAGTCCTTCGACTGGAGCTGCACACTCCTGGTGTGTATAAGTGTATGTGTGTATATAGAAAACGGAAACAGTAGTGTTAGTCCAGTTACGATACTGCAGAATAAATGAGTACTTCAGTATTAGGTGATACCTTTTTTATTTGGACTAACAATTTGTCATTGGACTACCTTTCGAGAGTTCTCCGCTCTTCCTCAGGTCGGCAATACTGGTTTACAAAGAAATCTATGGCAAAAACAGAGGTTAGGAAAGCACAAAACAAAAAAACACATGTAGGTGAGGTGAGAAAGGGATGTCTGAAGATATTGGAAGGGTATAAAACGGTGACAAGGAACAGCATGGGGGGGGGGGGGGGTGGATATGAACTTTGGCAGAGAGGCAGGCAGGATAATTACAAACAATTCTGATAGTGTGTGATAAACCCCATATCCGCATTAAGTCCTCTTTTTTTGGTGTCAAAGAGTCTTATCATTCTGAGCTCAAATGTTTTCTGTTCTTGGGTGCGTTTGAACATTCCATTGAGGATTTTGATTTTTAAATCATTTATGGAATGATCTGGTTGTGAGAAATGATGTCCCACAGGTGAGCAGTATCTTCCTTATTCGTGGTGGAGTATAGAGTGTCTGTGCATATTCATTCTGCCTTGAGGTTTTGGGCTGGTTTCCCCAATGTAGCATCCTTGGTCACATTTGTTGCATTGAATCATATACACCACGTTCCTGGATGTGCAGCTGTATGATCCTTTAACATTGAGTGTTCTTTTGTTGTGACTGGCTGTGGGGTCTTGGCATATATGTTTGCAGAGTTTGCAACGTGCGTTGTTGCATGGTTTTGTGCCATTATCAGTGTCTTTAAGTTCGTTATGAAGTTTTCTATTGACTAATTTCTGTTTGAGGTTTGGTGGTTGCCAGAACACAAGAATGTGAGGTTTGGGGAAGATTTCTTTTAACGTCACATCCTCTGCCAGCATGGTTTGCAGATCTATGATTATTTTTCGTATTCCCTCTAGGGTTGGGTTGTCTGTGGCCACTAGTGGTATGCGTGTGGTGGGTTCTTTCTGTTTGTTTTGTAGCAGGTGTGAGAGAGAGATTTCTTATGCAGAGCTGAAAACACAATGATTCTGTATACAATTATTTTTTGTGCCTTGGTGCAGACTTGGTATTCTCTCTTTAAAGCAGCAGTCTGTGCTGATCGCCATCTTATTTTTAATTTTTTTTATGCATTCCATTTGATGTTTAGGTTTTAGTGATTCTTTTCCATCACGGTTTTCATTTTTTACATTGGATACTGCCTTCAGGAGATGTATGCAGAAGTGTCCCGGAAGGTTAAAATGGAGCTCTCCTCAGAGCCCATTGTTCGTTTAAAGCTTGCCATGGTAACCTCGGAAGCTAGAGATTAAAAAAAATAATGGGTTAAAAATAATGATTTTCTCAAAGAGCAGGACAGATGGTGACCATTATACAAGTTAAACTGATATAAGCTGCTGCTGAGTCACTAGTTCACTAGAGTCAATTCTTTCTGCCCTGTCAGTTCTCCTACCCAGCTGTCTGTACAAGGGGTAGCCAACTCCAGTCCTCAAGAGCTACCGACAGGTCAGGTTTTCAGGATATCCCTGCTTCAGCACAGGTGTCTACATCGGTGCCTGCTTCAGCACAGGTGGCTGTCGACAGAGCTACCTCTGCTGAAGTAGGGATATCCTGTAAACCTGACCTGTTGGTAACTCATGAGGACTGTAGTTGGCTACCCCTGGTCCATACTCTGAGCTAGCTCCATCTCAATTCGTTCCCCCCCCTCTCATCCCAGCTTCTATTATCTGATATGTCTCCCTCTACTTCTCCATCTCTCTTCCCCTCCCCATGTACGGTGAAGTATATGCTGCTGATTGCCTCATCAGCACAGCTAAGAAAAGCCCCCCCCCCCCCCCTGCCGTGCCCGCTTTGCAGACCAGCAGGAGGTGGCTGCTCTCGCAGGCTCTGCAGTCCGTGCTTACAGGGTTCTGCAGCCAGTCACCGTTCTTGGTCTGAAACTTGTTTACCGTTTGTGTGTTTTCAGAATAAGTTTTACATAGAAACCAAGCTTAACAGAGACTTGAAAGATGACCTAATTAAGCTGTTTACGGACCATGTGGCAGAGAAGCACATTTATAGCCTAATGCGTGAGTACATTAACCTGTCTGTTCTAAATGCGCAGAAAATATAGAAGTATATTTATTATAATACTTGGCTTGAAACGGCCTTGTCCACGCAGAGAAGGGGTTAATTAAAGAGGCAGTCCCACATAGCAGGCACGAAATTACAAACAACTTGTTCATTTGTACCTGGTTCCTTAGAGTCAATCTCTAAGCCAACAATATGGCGTATTGGCTCCCAGTGTAACGATGGATATGTTTCTGTTGTGTTTCCGGCCCTTTAATTCCAACCTTGTCTGAGTACAGCAAATAAGTCCCACTTGTGAGCAAATTCACAGGTCTCGGACAGGTCTGCAACCCTGTCTTTCCCCATTATCTCTTAGCATACAGCGCTTGCACTGCCGCCAGGGATTCTGGGTAATGACATGCAAATGAGCACACAGTGTCACCTTTTACTTCATGTCTTTTTTTTAACATGGGACCCCTATAAACTTACGCCTGCCGCATTACACAGCTTTTCAGCACAGCCTGGGTTAAAGAAGTGCAGAGCCAGTAACTCTACTCACAGACAGCTATTTACACCTTTTGGGTCTCTTCAGTGTGAACCTGATTATACCGTCTATGACGATTGAAGCGGGGAATAGGTTTCAACCACACATTTATGTAAGTTATGAAGAGACCAAAAAGGTCAAACCTGTTGTCTGTGAGTAGGTTTCTGTAACCCAGGCTGTGCTAAATAACTGTGTGATGCGGCAGGCATAAGATTATAGGGGCCCCATGTTAAAGTGGACATGAAGCAAAAGGTGATGCTCGTGTGCCCATTTGCATGTAATTTCCCAGAATTCCTTGCTGTAATGGAAGCTAAGAGGTGATGGGGAAGTGCTCACAGGTGATATATTTATTTGCTGTACGCGTGGGGTTTCTGTCACTTTTTCACCCAGCATAACTTTTATATAACGTGTGGTTTAATCCGTGCCTGGGACACGGTGTACTTCCTGTCTGCCTTTTTGGCGGATAATGCCGGCATCATTGGTTTAAACTAAACAACGAAGGGGAAGGCGGTCTTGGTGAACAATTTTACATGCCTATACAACCGTTTACAAACAGTCTTATCACAAAAGAGATTAGGTAAAGACCCTGAGGAGCGAGCACAAGATCGCGAGGTGCGGGAAGGGCTGTGGCACTCTTGTACCGTGGCCTCTCCCGCACTTATGCCACTACCATTAGTTCACATTGTTCCAGGGAGCACCTTTGAGAGCTACTTCATAGCATCATCGCTGCTGCAGAGTTTATGCTACATGGTATAGTGCAGGGGGTGGCCAACTCCAGTCCTCAAGGGCCACTGACATGTCATGTTTTCAGATTATCCCTGCTTCAGCACAGGTGGTTCAATCAGTGAGTCAGTTGAAGACTACTTCGGCACAGGTGGCTCAATCAGTCCCAGCCTCGGCACAGGTGGCTCAATCAGTTGCAGCTTCAGCACAGGTGGCTCAATCAGTGGCTCAGTCTTTGACTGAGCCACTGATTGAGCCACCTGTGCTGAAGCAGGGATATCCTGAAAACATGACCTATCGGCGGCCCTTGAGGACTGGAGTTGGCCGCCCCTGGGACAGTGCCTCCTCTCGCTATTCTATATGGACCCTATCCAGCAAGCTTCCTAGCCTTCTGTTTCTTTTCTTGCAGAAGCATTTAACGGGCTTGTGTAGTATTTCAATGACTTTAAAGAAAGAGAAACACATATGTGAGATATTTACTGTGTTGAGGGTTGAATGTCTCTAAGGAAAGTTGTTTCAAATATTATAAACTATGTCCCAAGTTGATCTCTAGCACATGCTACAGTGGCCTGTGGAGCACATGCATGCAATGTTATACTCGGTAACTTCTGCTAAACCTGCACATTAAAGCAGCAATCCAAGCAGCAATCCCCCCGTGAATATGTGCATCAATACAATCCACACAATAATCAGTTATTAGCGAAGTTGCTGATCGGTGAAGATTCGGCTCAGGGGCTCACTAAATGGCTGTCAGTGCAGCAGAAGAGGACCAAAGATGCAAAGTTCTGTGGGGCGGATCATGTGACCAGGCAGTCACTAGATACAATTGGTGCACTGCTAGAGAGAGGGCAGGGCTAAAAAAAGGGGTGTGCTAGAGCCAGAGGAAGGGGATGTGACTTTGTAAATGATTGCTATTGAAACAAAAATGCTTGTTACATTAAAAATGTAATTCAGAGTTTATTTACATTTTTTTTTAAAAAGTATTTTCTCATACTACAGAACTGATTTATTTAAAACAAAAAAACAAAAAAAACCGTATTATATTGCGTTGTCTGCCACTTTCAGCTTTCTCCCCCCCCCCCCCCATCTGTTCTACTTACAGCTTTGTTATTGGAAGCCCAGTCAACGCCTTTTCAGATTACCCCCTCGACCATGGCAAGCATTGTGAAGGGCCTGTACACTCTGAGACCAGGTAAATGCCCGTCTCTCACACTGGCAGAGGCAAAACTAAGGCCGGGCGAGCGGGGCCCATGGGGCGCAGCCTGACGGGGATGGGGTGGGGCGCAGAATTCTGTTTTGGGGATATATTCTCAAAGCTCCAATTGCCATTCCGTGCAATCTGACTTGGAAGCCCTATTCACTTCAATGGGTCAGATCACACAGAGCGGCGGTCATCGAGCTTTGAGAATATGGTTTTGGGGAGGAGGAGGGGCAACAATTGGTGAAACTTGCCCTGGGTGCAAAAATACCTAGTTCTGCCTTGGCACACTGGCATGAGAGAGACATAGATATGAGGTAAATGAGCAGCACTCGCATGCAAATCACAGTGACGGACTCCCCCTCTCTGCAGTGTATCTCTCCCTATAAAGCACACTATAATAGGTAGCTGTAATTAAGAAAGCAGAAAGATGGGCTGCTTCAAGATGCTATTCCACAAGTTCAACGACCTTAACATGTTGTGGATGGGATCATTTGGTTTATTTTAAATTAGACGTTTTTTTTTTTAACTTCCATCATTGTCTAAGAGCTGAGCAGGGCAGCAGTATGCTGATCCTGTCATCCTGCATTGCAGGGGTGGCCAACTCCAATCCTCAAGGGCCACCAACAGGTCAGGTTTTCAGGATATCCCTGCTTCAGCAAAGGTGGCTCAATCAGGAGCTAAGTCTTCAACTGAGCCCCTGATTGAGCCATCTGTGCTGAAGCAGGGACATCCTGCAAACCTGACCTGTTGTTGGCCACTCCTGCTATATTGCTTTGCAGACTCCTCTAGCAGCAAACGTAATGTGTAAGAACATTGTGGTGTAGATGTACATTTTGCATATTGAAGTATGGCGGTCTTCCAAATGATTATTAATGGGCTCCGTAATGAGTTACAGTTTTGGGAACATTTTGTAAAATACCAATTCAAGAATTTGACTTTAATTTATTGCAATTCACTTTTCGGAGAGATGTGGGTGAGTATTTGCACATAACAATGAGTCATTGAGCCGTGTGCTCAGCTTGTAGAAATATGTATGTACTAACTTTACTTTCCGCCTCTCCACCCACGGATGGGTATAGGCGACTTCCACGGAAAACTTCACTTTAAAAAGATCCATGGAAGTTGTTTAGCTGGATATACCTGAGGGGACGCTAGGCCCAAGGGACGACAGAGCCCATTTTTTAGAAACGAGGGGCGCCACGTGAAGGCAGGGTTGTCAATTGATAATCAGGCTCTATATTCACATCAATTATTATTGCCCCCCAGGTGTGTGTGTGTGTATCTCTATCGATATTTATCGTTGTTTCTGTGTGTACATACCAGTCTCATCTCAGCGCCTTCATTAATTATTTCCTGACAGACTGTTACTAATTAAACATGAGTATAAGGCTGAGTCCATAGAGACTTCAGCCGTGCAGCGGCGCGCGGAAGCTGTGGGAAAGCGGGTGCTTTCCCTGGCCTTAGTTCGCGCTGTCCGGGGGCGGGCCAGTGACCGTGTGTGACCGGCCCTGCGCTCCCGTGAGCGCTTAAACTAAAACAAAATTGCCTGCTACGCTTCCGCACGCTTGCTAAAGCCGCTCATTGCGGCTGCAGGGGCTCACTGCCAAGCGTGAGCGCGGTCAGCGCCTAGGCTGCGGGCATGGTCAGCGCTTAAGACAATATCCTTTTCTCCCTCTGTTTTTTCGCTCTCTGCCTCCATGGCGCACATTTTAACACCTTTTACCTTACATTTTTTCTCTGGTCCGTGCCCCCTTATCATTGCTGTCCCAGAGTGGATCCAGCTTGCACCAACACTGTTTTCCAAATTCATCCCCAACATCCTGCCCCCGGCGCTGGAATCTGAGCTCCAGGATTACGCAGCTCGGGACCAGGAACTCCAGCGCGAGCTCATGCAGAATGGATTCACCAGGTCAGTTTCTAAGCCGGTGCTGTAATAACCTATTGCAGCTCGTGCTATGTTCTTGTATGTGTATCTGTGTTGGTGCACCCTGCGAAAAATAATGCAACACCTGGTAAATACTTGGATGTAATTGTTCGTATTTATCTCCAATAATAAAAAGTGCATAGTACACTGCCAGCAGAACATCAAAATACTCTTGTGAGTTATGTGCATGGAAGAGCTGTCCGCTCCTCTTTCATACACCCAGCTTCTATTCTTTTGAAGTAATAGCGCCGCAGACTTGATGAGATGCAAATTAATTCTCCTTTGATAAATGCTTCACAGAAGCTGACAAAGCCAATATCGGCCTATTTTGGCAGGATTATGCATGCTCAGTTTAAATCAAATGGAAGGATTGCTCACCTAACAGCTTCCAGAGCCCACTAGCACGATTAATAGCTTGTCAATGTAGATTGATGCTTATTTCCGTGTAACAGACTTTCTGTCGCTAGATTTTATTATCGTGGAATGAGTTTGACTGAGACACACCCACCCCACTGCACACACACACCGCCCCCCCAACCCCCACACACATACCCTCACTCCCCCTTGCTTGTCCCCCCAAAACCCCCGTGCACACATCCTCACTTCCCCATGCCTCCCCACCACCACCCCTACACACCCCTACACACCCCTACTCACCCCTACTCACCCCTACTCACCCCTACTCACCCCTACTCACCCCTACACACCCCTACACACCCCTACACACCCCTACACACCCCTACACACACACACGACCCCCTCCCCCCGACACACACACACACACACTCGACCCCCTCCCCCCCACACACACACACACGACCCCCACACACACACACGACCCCCCCCACACTCGACCGACCCCACACACTCGACCCCCCCCACACACTCGACCCCCCCACACACTCGACCCCCCCCACACACTCGACCCCCCCCACACACTCGACCCCCCCCCACACACTCGACCCCCCCCCACACACTCGACCTCCTCCCCCCACACACACACACACACACACACTCGACCCCCTCCGCCCCACACACACACACACACACACACTCGACCCCCTCCCCCCCCCCACACACACACACACTCGACCCCCTCCCCCCCCACACACACACACACTCGACCCCCTCCCCCCCCACACACACACACACTCGACCCCCTCCCCCCCCCCCCCACACACACACACACACTCGACCCCCTCCCCCCCACACACACACACTCGACACCCCTGCCCCCCCACTCGACACTTCTGTCACTTTCTCCCTGTTTTGCAACAGTTATTCCCTTCACGCAACCCACTTAGGCTGGGAGCATGGTTCCGCAGACCACGCGAGCTGAGCAAACAGACTGCCTTAAGGCAGTGATCGTGTCCATGCGGCGCGCGGGAGGGGGCGTGCGTTGCCCAAGAAATCAGTTCAAACTGATTTCTTGGCGTGACAGGCCGGTCACGTGAGCGGTTCGCCCAATGAGGGTGAACCAGCTCCATGACACGCCTAGGAACGCCCCCCACGGCCCGTCCACCATGTCCAGGGAAAGCACCCACTTACCTCACAGCCTCCGCGTGGGCGAAGGCTCCATGGCCCCAGCCTTAAGGTGGTAAATGTGTCCCGAGGTCTCCTCCTGCTTCCCCTCTCACACACAGTAACTCTGTTTTAAATCCAAATTGGCGCATTCAGCCTTTGCAGTTGCGAGGACTGGAGCTCTCATTATACGAGGCGGCTCGTCACTTACTAATTTACAGACATATAGCAGTCACTTACTAATTTACAGACATATAGCAGTCACTTACTAATTTACAGACATATAGCAGTCACACTAATTTACAGACATATAGCAGTCACTTACTAATTTACAGACATATAGCAGTCACACACTAATTTACAGACATATAGCAGTCACTTACTAATTTACAGATATATAGCAGTCACTTACTAATTTACAGACATATAGCAGTCACACTAATTTACAGACATATAGCAGTCACTTACTAATTTACAGACATATAGCAGTCACTTACTAATTTACAGACATATAGCAGTCACTTACTAATTTACAGACATATAGCAGTCACACTAATTTACAGACATATAGCAGTCACACTAATTTACAGACATATAGCAGTCACTTACTAATTTACAGACATATAGCAGTCACTTACTAATTTACAGACATATAGCAGTCACACTAATTTACAGACATATAGCAGTCACTTACTAATTTACAGACATATAGCAGTCACTTACTAATTTACAGACATATAGCAGTCACACACTAATTTACAGACATAGCAGTCACTTACTAATTTACAGACATATAGCAGTCACTTACTAATTTACAGACATATAGCAGTCACTTACTAATTTACAGACATATAGCAGTCACTTACTAATTTACAGACATATAGCAGTCACTTACTAATTTACAGACTTATAGCAGTCACTTACTAATTTACAGACATATAGCAGTCACTTACTAATTTACAGACATATAGCAGTCACTTACTAATTTACAGACATATAGCAGTCACTTACTAATTTACAGACATATAGCAGTCACTTACTAATTTACAGACATATAGCAGTCACTTACTAATTTACAGACATATAGCAGTCACTTACTAATTTACAGACATATAGCAGTCACTTACTAATTTACAGACATATAGCAGTCACTTACTAATTTACAGACATATAGCAGTCACACACTAATTTACAGACATATAGCAGTCACTTACTAATTTACAGACATATAGCAGTCACTTACTAATTTACAGACATATAGCAGTCACTTACTAATTTACAGACATATAGCAGTCACTTACTAATTTACAGACATATAGCAGTCACTTACTAATTTACAGACATATAGCAGTCACACACTAATTTACAGACATATAGCAGTCACTTACTAATTTACAGATATATAGCAGTCACTTACTAATTTACAGACATATAGCAGTCACTTACTAATTTACAGACATATAGCAGTCACTTACTAATTTACAGATATATAGCAGTCACTTACTAATTTACAGACATATAGCAGTCACTTACTAATTTACAGACATATAGCAGTCACACTAATTTACAGACATATAGCAGTCACTTACTAATTTACAGACATATAGCAGTCACTTACTAATTTACAGATTTATAGCAGTCACACTAATTTACAGACATATACCAGTCACAGGTAGATGCAAGTTACATGGGCTTTGACATTGGTCCTACTGCTTCTAAGACCATGCTGCCACATCAGTGTAATTGAAGCTTTCTCAGGAAGCCAATCACCTTAAAGGAACTGACTTGTATCTTGTAAAAAATGAATATGAATAAGGTCTCGTCAGGAACAGCGGAGCCAAGCCTATTCGATACTTTCTTACAGTATGTCCATCTTTTTGCCTAATAATGGCATCACAATTACTTTGTGAACAAAAGGACAAAGCTAAGGTACCAATGTTAATGACTATACAATGTATTTGAGTTATAAGCTAATATGCCAAAAATTGTTGAACCATTTGTTTAGCAGGGAAATGTTCAATGTTAAAACCTGATTTTAAAATACTTAAATCACCTTACATTTTGTCAATTTCTGTAAATGTGTCTGCTACATTTAACCCAGGGGTTCTCAACTCCAGTCCTGAAGAACCCCCCCCCCCCTCCCAACAGGTCAGGTTTTCAGGATATCCCTGCTTTAGCACAGGTGGCACTCTGCTTTGTTCACTTTCGTCCTACTGTAGGACGAACGGATCATTTTAAGCTAATAACTTAAAAAATAAAAAAGAATGAAACTGCTGAAGTTTGGAGATACTTGGTTTAACTTCTTCATTAAAAGATCTGCATGTCTCGGGTATCTGGTTCGCTAAATCTATTCTGCAGCAAATCTGCTTCTTGAATGATCGGGACCATATTGCTTTGCTGAAGCTCCTCAGAGGTCTCGATTCGGTTTGGCAGATCCATAGGAACTGGTTTTTATTAATTTTTTTTATTTTAATGAAATGTTTAGTAAATAGTATACTTTTGCTAGTAATACTTTGTATAGCTTCATAGTACTGTTGATTCCCCAGTGCCCTTATTTCAAATGCGTGTATGTCAATATTGGGAAGTGTATAACTGGCGCTATTTATGAATACAATAATACAAAAATAATAAAAAAATGTTTGCATCTCGGCACAAGTGCACTTTTCATTCAACATACAGGGAAACCAACCTACAGACCGCATATATAAAACATATGAAGTGTCGATGTAATTTCTCCGCAGTTCTGTTTGTACAGACGGTGTTGCGGCAGGAGTTTCTTGGTTTCGTTGGGCCACGCAGCTTTTCCCGACATGGGTCTGCGGGATTTCTAGAGGCCATTTTACTTTATTTGATTGACAGGCACTGTTCCTAGATTTGCTGCGATTCAAAGCCAATATCCATCGCTGGTTATCACTAATAATGCAGTGTTTGTGTGAAGCGTTTAGTTTATACAGGTGACAAATAAGAAACCTTAGAACACTAGACCACGGTTGAGTGATGGGCAGTAGCTGTTCTGTGGCAGGGCAGATCGCTCAAAGTTTTAGAAGTAAAATGTTGCTTATTTCAGTTCCTGTTCTAAATTGTCTTCTTTTCCCTCTTCAGAGGTGACCAGTCGCGGAAGAGAGCAGGAGACGAGCTGGCGTACAGTGAGTGACATTCCCACCTGCAGGTGTTTGTGCATAAGTACATAACCCTGCAAGTGTGTCTATTTGGTACAAAGCGGCACACAATGAGCCACGTACACTTACCTGCTTTACTTCATGCTACTGTAATGCCACAAGTGAATTGTATTGGTGTATGACACCCATATGCACACTGTGCCACGACACCACTTTATATTAATATACACACTGTGCCACCAATTCATATACATATGCACACTGTGCCACACCACCACTTTATATTAATATACACACTGTGCCACCAATTCATATTCATATACACTGTGCCACGCCACCACTTTATATTAATATACACACTGTGCCACCAATTCATATTCATATACACTGTGCCACGCCACCACTTTATATTAATATACACACTGTGCCACCAATTCATATTCATATACACACTGTGCCACACAACCACTTTATATCCATATACACGCTGTCACGTCAACACTTTATATCGATATACGCACTGTGCCACACAACCACTTTATATCCATATACACGCTGTCACGTCAACACTTTATATCGATATACGCACTGTGCCACACCACCACTTTATATCGATATACGCACTGTGCCACACCACCACTTTATATCGATATACGCACTGTGCCACGCCACCACTTTATATCGATATACGCACTGTGCCACACCACCACTTTATATCGATATACGCACTGTGCCACGCCACCACTTTATATCGATATACGCACTGTGCCACGCCACCACTTTATACCCATATACCCGCGGTGCATTTCAAATCTATTATAACATTTGAGCGGAAAAAGAACCCTGTAATAGACCATGTTGTTAGTTTGTTTCCTATTTCCCGCAGTCTTGTGCTCACTCCGTTCCCCCGTCTCCTTTTCAGACGGCACCTCCTCCTGCAGCAGCTCTCAGGGCTACAGATAAGACCCCCAGCTCCTCGCTGCCGGCAACCTGACTCCGGCCTCCAGGAGACCTGCACGCGGTGCATGGTCTCTCCTAGACCTCCGTGCTTAACGTGCTGGGAGTGGCGTGTCCTCACCCAGACCCCTCACCCCTCCGGCCACGATGCATAAACCTGCCCAGGCGGAGGCGGACTTTGTTTAGAACAGGAGTGTCCTCCTTGTATTATCATATATATTTTTTTTTTTTTATATGAAACTTGAATTCTTGCTGCTAAACACGGGGGTGATTAACGGAGTGACTGAACATTTTCCTCAGCAGTTTGGTCTTTGTTACCCTTCTCCTGCTGTCCTGGGCATTGCATCTGGCAGAAACTGAAACGGGAAGACCATTGGCGAGCAATCTCTCCGGGCTGCCTCTCCGGCCAGCTGCACTCCTCCCAGCAGAGGAACACTTGCATCCTTCTGCTACGGTGTGTGTGTGAGATCCCTTCCTCAGACCATTATCTTTCCCTTGTATCCCCTTCTGTGGGCAAAGAAGCATCTAAAACACATGTTGCAGGCCCCTTTATCAGAAAAGGGATTGACATTGCCTAAAAGGTATTTTCAAAGGCTTTTTTTTATTTTTTTGCTTTATATTAAAAAAAAGGAAAAACTACCCCGCCCCCCTCCCCCCTCCCCCCAAGAATAGATGTTTTTGAGTATTATTTTTGTGCTTGCAGGAGCTGAGATGCAGTGCATGGAGAATGCAGTGTCAAGGCTGTGTGAATTTGCTTTTCAGGAACCGATCCGTCAGCCCTTAGGTTTCTTTTCTGTGTCAGAATACTCATGTCATATTTATTCTCTGTCTCCTTGCTTTTGAGCAGGTTGTTTATTTTCTTCTTCGCCTTCTCTCCAACTAAGTTGTCTGCTAAAGTTTGCAAGGGATTTGCAGCCACACTTTTTTTTTTTTTTTCCTTATCTTGTTATACCTCTTAATGGACCAAAATGTAAAGTTCTTAAATGTTTTAATGAGCTTTGGGGGCCAAAAAATAGATGTTCAGATAAATTATAATCTATTCCCACACCTCCTCCAAGATAAAAACAGCTAACTTTATACCCACAAGGAAGACAAAAAGCAGTCTGTGACTACAGGTCATTTGAGCAAATTGTGGTAAAATGCTTTGGACCAGGGGTGGCCAACTCCAGTCCAAGGGCCACCAAAAAGTCAGGTTTTTAGGATACCCCTGCTTCCGCACAGGTGGCTCAATCAGTGGCTCAGTCGAAGACTGATCCACTGGTTGAACCATCTGTGCTGACGCCGGGACTGATTGAGCCACCGATGCTTAAGCAGAGACTGATTGAGCCATCTGTGCTGAAGCAGGGGTATCCTGTAAACCTGACCTGTTGGTGGCCCTTGGACTGGAGTTGGCCACCCCTGCTTTGGATAATTAAAAGTTTTTCAAAGGTCATGGAAAAGTGTAGATTCATAGCAGGTTGTAATATGTTTTAATAGGCCAACATAGGAGTTTATTTATAGATGAAATTGTAAGGTACAACTGTCCCGGGACATGTTGCGAACCTGGAAGCTGCGTCTGATCGGAAGTGTGATGCAACGTCCGCAGGTAGCTGGGCGGGCCCTTTACTCTTCATGACCCACCAAGAACAGGTCTTACCTGTGGTCAGTGAGACCTCCCCTCCGCCCCTGTCCATAAGTGCACAGCACCTAGCTACCCGCCCTGCTCCGAGTGTTGGCGTTTGTACCGGCCCGGGGGGTGCTGCCGGCAATGGAGCGCAAATTTACAATAAAATGGAGAACATGGAAATTCTGTCCATTCAGATTAAATATACGGTACCAGCATTGGGGGAGGATTTTTCAGTGGCGTTTAAGTGCTGAGTTTCAGTGCAAAATGTTCAGTGCAATCTCAAATTGTGCTCTTGTTTTTTCACATTGAAAATGAACGGGACGGTATTGTCACTGATTAAATCTTTGGTCCTTATTGTCTCAGTGAAACAAATAAACCTTACACTCCCTCTCTTCCCCCCCTCGTCCTCTTCCCCTCCCCTCGTCCTCTTCCCTCCACTCGTCCTCTTCCCTCCCCCCCCTCGTCCTCTTCCCTCCCCCCCTCGTCCTCTTCCCTCCCCCCCCTCGTCCTCTTCCCTCCCCCCCCTCGTCCTCTTCCCTCCCCCCCTCCCTCCCTCGTCCTCTTCCCCCCCTCCCTCGTCCTCTTCCCTCCCCCCCCCCACCCCTTCCTCATCCTCTTCCCCAGGAGGTTTTCCAAGGATTAGTGCTTTCTCTAAACATGGTTCTTGACTCACTGCTGCGTGTGCTCAGACTGCATTGGAATATTGCACGTTAAAGGGATAAACAGATTTAATATACAGGGCTATGCCAAGAAAAGGTACGGTGTCCACTTTAGAGCTAAATGCTTAGTCCTTTTCCCTACGGGCATTGCAATCAAAACTACATTCAAGTTATAAAGAGAAATAAATAATACCACTAAAATTCAAGCAAATGTGTTCACTATATAATTAAACCCTGAAATAACAATGAGAACTTTCACCGGGGTTTACGTATGGTTTGTGATTAGCATTTGTAATGTGTGTGAAAATGATTCCTCTGCCTAAAGCTGGGGCGGCCACCTCCAGTCCTCAATAGCCACCAACAGGCCAGGTTTTCAGGATATCCCAGCTTCAGCACAGGTGGCTTAAGAGAAGACTCCTTTTTGATGGCTCAATCAGCCCCTGCTTCAGCACAGGTGGCTTAAGCGGAGGCTCCTTTTTGATAGCGCTACCTGTGCTGAAGCAGGGGCTAATTGAGCCATCAGGGATATTCTGAAAACTTGACCTGTTGGTGGCCCTTGAGGACGTGTTGCCCACCCCTGGATTAGGGGTAAAGAGTCCATTTTAAATCAATGTATAAAGGTGCCTTGAGTTACGTGTAACAATTTGGGGGGTGGTTCTAGGTGGAGATGGGGGAGAAGTTGTAGGTGCGACATTATGGGGCGTAACAAAGTTTTCTGTGGATTTTTTTTCTTTGCATCGATTTCTACATTTAATATCATAGAAAATTTTAATTAAAAAAAAAAGGTCGAGTGACATACTGCCAACTTTTTGCTTAATCCCCTTTGTGTTATCGATATAGTGAAACGTGCTCATTTCCCCCCCATTTTCTTTAGGGCTTATAATGTGCTTCCTTAACGCAGACTAGAAACATGAAATGTAATTTAAAGGTGCAGTGCAGATTTACTTGTAAATAATAAATAAATATATATCATTTGGGCTTTTTCCCAAGAGCGGGGTTCTAACTTGGCTCCGATCACTGCATCTTTTGAATCGCTGCTGTAATGTTTCTAATTTAGGGAACAAAACGAAAGCAGGACTGTGCCCTACCCAAAGTGATGATGTACTGCTCGATCCATGATATTTGATGTTTGATTCGGATCCTTGGGTCACAAATCCAGAAGCGGGCGTGACTCCGCCTCCCTTTCTGCCTTTCATCGCCTAGAATCCCTTGCATTTATTGAGGGAGACAGTGCAGGAGAGCAGGAACCTTTCTCAATGCTTTTATTGGGAAGAGCTTCTTTCAGCAAAGAAGCAGGTATGTTTCCAAGGCTTGAGAGAGTCTGGAGTATACCTTCAAACCTTGCTGCTGCTTCTCTCCTGGAATGTACTTCACACAATGAAAGCACGGTACTTTGAAGTGTACTGTGAAGTAAGGCATTATTTCTGTTTGTATTAGATAGTGTTGGATCTTGCACTATCATAGAGGTTTTTTTGCTGCCTCTACACACTGGTCTATCCATATATTTTCATGTTGGCTTAGTATCCTCTCTTCATTGCAACTCGTGTGTGTGTGTGTGTGTGTGTGTGTGTGTGTGTGTGTGTGTGTGTGTGTGTGTGTGTGTGTGTGTGTGTGTGTGTGTGTATATATACACACAATCACTTCCAAGTAATGCACCTTTAAGGATGTGACTTATTCCTCTAGATGGCTTTTGAACCACATTGGTAGATGTTTGGTGCACTTGCTTAAGAATGCACTCAACATGTGTTTGATTTCCACTTTCCCTCTGTCTTGTTGTGGCTGCCCATACAAGCAATGGAGGAGGGGAAAGGGAAATCTCTTTGATCAAGTTACAGGAATAAGCGGGGCTCATAAGAGCACTTTGTAATTTAACCCTTTAACCACGTCTTTGTCAAAGAACTGTTGATATTATACACACAGAATACCTATACACAACAATGTGTACTCCATGAAAATGAAACGGTGTAGTTTTGCCCCCAAAAAGTAGAAACCCCTGCGCAGCATCGCTGAAATGGCCAAAGTTCTAGAGATGGAATCGCTATACTTGACTTGCCTGATGGTACGTTTGGTATCTTTACATAGTTGCTTATTCCTGGTGATAGGTAGGGTGATGGAATATGTTGCCAGTCACTGTGCAGCCAGTGCTACCGGGTTACCTGAAGGTGTCATTCATTCGCTTGACAAGTGATATTGTATCCACTGTTGATGCCTTCGTGGTGGGCGTCTTTGGTGCTCATTGGTGTAGGTCAGGTGTCTCCAACTCCATTCTTCAAGGACCACCAACAGGTCGGTGTAAGGATGTCCCTGCTTCAGCAAAGGTAGCTCAGTTAATGACTGAGCCACCTGTGCTGAAGCCGGGATATCCCCAATAACTAAGTTAACAAACAGTTATGTAAGGTAAAGTCCTAACACAAGAATCCCTATAGTTTGCACTCATAGTACAAAGGTACAGTATATATAATAGATTTAATAATCGAGGAATTCAAATATTCCTATGAAGGGAATATATAATATATCTCATGTACCACTAACAATTCTGAAAACAATAAAGTTTTATTATTCATTAACAATGGCGCTTTGTGACAATATATACAGTATAATTAAAAATTCCCCATATTGGAGGTGGCACATAGCTACTAACCTATGGTAAGTATATATCCAAATGATTTGGATTGGTATGATAGTATGGTAGTTATCCATTATTCATATATGGTAAATACCACTGTTATGTTAGAAACCTTTGGTATAGTAAGTTCACTCCTCAAAGATAGATAGTACCCATATAGGTAAACACCTTTAGATTAACTGATTAAGGTCGCTGGGCTAGTATCAATATTAGTTTATCATAAGCAGTGGTACAACACACACTCACTCACACACACACTCTTATGAACAAGTATATGGTTGTATGGGTAACCACTTATAGGTATAATAGATCCTTAGTACATTCAATCTGTTGCAAAACACGCAAGCTGTTAGCATAGGTGCATATTAAGTCAGATATGTAACATATAGGTAGATTATCGGACTGCTATGGTTAATATCCTCTGCTATCATTGGCATGTATGTCTGCTGCCTCAGAATAAAGTTAGAGATATTCCTATAAGACAGGGGTGCGCAAACTTTTTTCCCTGCGCCCCCCTAACCTCCTCACCCCGGCTCGGGCGTTGGCTACGGCGTCATGACGTCGCGTTGCCATAGCAAAGTGACGTTGCATGACCTTGCAGCGTCATTTGATGACGCGTGTTAGAAGCCACTGGAGCCAAGGTATGTTAGGTTTACAGAGGCCCTGCAGCTTCCCCGGCATTTCATTTAAGTGCCTTCGGGAAGCGTGCGGGGCCTCTGTAAACCCTGCACCCCCCCCCCCGCACTCAGTCTCACGCCCCCCCCCCTGGGGGTCGCGGCCCCCAGTTTGCGCACCGCTGCTATAAGACAACAGTAAGCTAAATACATTCAAAAGATACAATGTGCTATTTGAGCAGATGGCCAATTCTCGCCAATCTGTATAGACAGTTTAGTAACTTTTATATGGCCATGTAACATTGTCTGGCTACAAAATATACTTTGCATCTAGGTATGATACCGTAGCACTAGGGTAAATCACTTAACCTCTGCCATCATGAGGTAACATAAATAAGTATCGCCATGTAGCTATCTGCAGCAAAGTAAGTAGTAAAGACGAATTAGAGTAACAGATTATCACCATATAGCTGTATATAAGTAGAATGAATAGCAGGAGTAAAAATAGATTTGGCAACAAGATATTGCCATACAACCTAATCTTGTCTGATAACCAAGGTTCAGTTAATGACTGAGCCACCTGTGCTTACGCTGGGATATCCCTAATACCTGTATTTCTCAATTTTATATAAAATTACAAAAGGGCATTTGGGATTGGGCGGTTGGTCAACTTGAGTGGTATACTGTCCCTAATACCTGACCTGTTGGTGGCCCTTGAGAGCTGGAGTTGGCCACTCCTGGTGGAAGTGAACTTCATCTGATACTATGGAGTTGCTTTTAGAAAGGCTGCATTGTGGGTAAGACATGTTGGTATGTTACCTAATTAAAAAATATATATATTTTAAGGTTCTTGCTCATGTATATTGTGTTATTGACGGCGCTCACAACTTGTGAGGGTTTATAAGGTTAGTGGCTCTTGTTCCACATGTGCGAAGATGATGTTTCGGACAAAGAACAATATCTGTAGTTTTTCTGTCTTCAGGAGTCTTCCAAGCAAAGTAACTGCTTCGTACTTACGAGACATTTGCTATACATTTTTGACAGATTACCAGAAAATAAAATACGTGTTTGTATTTCAGATGATTTTACTGCTTCACCCATTTCTTTATTTTTTTAGCATTCACAACCCTGTGTTATTTTTGTGTCTTGGATCTGTCCTTGGTTTTGTGTTTCCTGTCTGGGATGAGCTGTACATCCTGCATAAGTTAGAGGCTGTCTCTGTATAGATGAACGGCGCACTGCCTCTTCCCCAGCAAATGTTAAAGGTAATGTAAATGGTACTTTGAGCACACCCTTCCAGCCCTTGAAGTAGATCAGGGGTTGGCAACTACAGTCCTGAAGGGCCTCCAACAGGCCAGGTATTAGGGATATCCCTGCTTCAGCACAGGTGGCTCAATCAGTCCTTGCTTCTGCATCGGTGGTTGTCAGTCCCTGCTTCCGCACAGATGGCTGAACCACTGATTGAGCCACCTGTGCTGAACCAAGGATATTCTTAAAACCTGGCCTATTGGTGGACCTTGAGGACTGGAGTTGGCCACTCCTGAAGTAGATTGCTGCCACTCCTCTTCCCCGTACAGGAAAAGGAAAACTGAGCGCACAGCAAAAAACGTGGAACTGGAGGCCAATAGAAAAAATAACAAAAGCTTTATTGAAACATGTCTAGTTTAAAAAGAGAAACCTCTCCGTACAGTGTCACTTCATACTTCTGAGTGTAAATGCTCAGTAATAGCATTGCATTGTTTGTTGAAACGTAATATGTGTAATTACAATGAAGTAGAGAAACTCATAACCTCAGAATCTACAGGAATATTACTCCTAAAATGTTGGTGTGTGTGTACTGCACGTGATTGCTAGCTTCTTAGAACACAACGTTCCTTACTCCATGCAGCTGCAGCATGAGACTATTATGCCCTTGGAACTGAATACTAAAATACTTTCTATTGTTGCCTGTATGCCCATGAACTGTTTTAAAGTACAGTGTAATATCAAGCAATGCTTGCAACCAGGAGATCACAGATTTACATTTATATAAATAGTAGCTTGAGTTGAACACAAAAATGCTTACCGATGACCCCTGTGATTGAACGACAAATGCTTCAGCATTGTTGATTTGCAGTGAGCAGTTTTTATTGAGCACCTGTGTCTGTCCCTCCTCACGCCAACAAACTGGAAGTAATAATTGAGAGTGTCTGGTTTTACCCAGATAGGGTAGGCGATTAGGTGCCAAAACCACCAGCAGCAAAACATGCTCCCGAATGTGAGAACGAAGAGTTTTCATAATGGAGTCAAATTGTGCTCATTTAATTGCAGGCCAAAGCCACTGGACACCCTGTATCATATGCATAATCGTCAGCATGGAGGTTAACAATTATGCTTAACCATACATTTCATCCCTGATGTTCTGGATGGCTGAGCACCTTGTTGATATCCCTGACAGCTGCTTTCACACCAGGAGGGCTGTGTTTTTTTTTAAGGCAATCAAACATTTTGTTTTGCAGTGAATGCTGTATTTGCAATGAGTGCTCCTGCTGTTTCTGTATTCAGTCTTTCATGCCTTACGCAAGGGCCTGCAAAGAGCAATACAAAGCATCGTGTGACTGGCCCTTCTTGCAGCTGTTTTAAGAAATGCAGGCACCAGAGGTTCGGATCTTCATCAAGATGTAGATATTGTAAAGACATTTCTTCAGTGCTAAAGGACCATGCAACTCTGCCGCACAATATATATAAATGGCCCAAGTACCTAAGACAGTGGTTTTTAACTTTTTTTTTTGTTAAGGAACCCCAGAATTAGAACACCAACCCTTGCCCCGTCTCTCGTGCTCCGCCTTATGCTCCCTCTTACATTCCCTCTCTCTTGCGCGCGCACACACCTCTCACCTCTGCCGGCGCCTATCACCTGGAAGTTCAACGTGACTTCTGGCGCTGGCAGGGAGAGGAAGGACAACAGAAACCGGGCGGCGGATGCTGCTTCTGAGCTCGGGAACCACCAGGTCACTACTAAGTGGGGTGCCACCGGGCCTGCGACAGCCGGGAGAGGTTGTCCCAGCTCTCTCCCCTCCTCCTGGCGGCGGGGGAAACCCGGAGTGGTGCTGGCAGAACCCCTGTTCAAAATCACTGTCCTAAGGGAAGTAACAGTAAATTGGTCCAATCCAGATAGTGGGTGCAGGCACTGTTGGGTCTATGTATCAATCTAAATGTGTCATACCTGTCAATGGTTTACTATGTTATCAGACTTCAGTTTGTCTTGTATTTAAAGCTGCAGTTCAGTCTTTTTTTTAATTTTTTTACTTCAATAGTTTCATGTGGGCAATCTCTAATTACCGAAAGAACTGTATAGCTGCAGGTCAATTCGTTCTCCATGTATTGATCGGCAAAATTTGGTGACATCATTAGAGAAGGGATCTGTTTTTCATCTGCTTTTGTCAGTCAGTGGAAGCTCATGAATATTCATGAGCACTCCTGCACTGACATGTGCTAGAGCAGCGGTGCGCAATCTGTGGGGCGCGACCCCCAGGGGGGGCGCGAGACTGCCGACGGGGGGCGCGGGGTTTACAGAGGCCCCGCGCGCTTCCCGAAGGCACTTAAATTAAGTGCCGGGGGAGCTGCAGGGCCTCTGTAAACCATACTTACCCGTGGCTCCGGCCGCTTCCTCCCGGCGTCGACATGGCAACGCGGCATCAAAATGACGCTGCGAGGTCATGTGACGTCACGTTGCTATGGCAACGTGACGTCATTACGCCGGTGCGAGGGTAAGTTGGGGTTGGGGGGGGCGCGGGAGTGAGGGGACAGCCGGCAGGGGGGCGCAGGGAAAAAAGTTTGCGCCCCCCTGTGCTAGAGGGAGGGCAGGACTGACAAAGGGGTGTGGCAGGGCTTGTGACAGGACATGAAGGGGCAGTGCCTTAGCAAATGGTTGTTAAAATAGAATACAAGAAAATTGGTCTTTCAAAGTTGTTTTTTTTAAAACAGAAAATGCTAAAAGTATTTTTTCTTACTACAGAACTGATTTATTAAAAAAAACAAAACATGCAGGATATTGACTGAACTGCAGCTTTAATGCGTGGTCGGTTCATACCATGACGTTATGTAATGCATGCAAAACTGAGCTGGCTTTAAAATTAGTTTAGGGAACCTTTTACTTCTATAAAACCACTCCACAAATTACACACGGGTGCAAAGGACCATGATATAATGCATTTAAAGCAGGGGTCTCCAACTCGGTCCTCAAGGGCCACCAACAGGTTTTATGGATATCTCTGCTTGAGCCATCTGTGCTAAAGCAGGGATATCCATAAATCCATAAAACGAGGACTGAGTTTGAGACCCCTAATTTAAAGCATTCAAGCAACTGACACTGCATCAACTTACTGTAACTAACTGCAGAACTAAACTTTCTGTGCTGATGTATTGCTGGTGTGTCTGTACCACAGCTCATCTCTGCTTGAGATTTGACCTTGTTTGCTTAATGTTCAGAACACCAGGCATTTTATCGTTTCAGAGTTATAGAAAGTCCCTATAAAAATGTGCCCTTCAGCTATTGTCTCTCTCTACAAAGACACTATTTCTGATTTTCTCCTGGGGTTGAATGTGTACAGACAGTTTAAAGGGACAGTACTTCCTGGGCTAAAATGCTAGCACCACTGCTTTAAAAAGTAAACATTTTATTTTGTCCTACCATCATTTCCCCCTCCCCCCCCTGAAATCCAAATGGGTTTCTTGTTAGCATGCATTTGGTAACGTTCTTGACACTATGTGCCAGATGGCCCATTAACAGCCTCTAGCGCAGTTAAGTCGACGGGGGCCAACTCCAGTCCTCAAGGGCCACAAACAGACCAGGTATTGGAGATATCCCAGCTTCAGCACAGTCATTCTGCCTGAGCCACTGATTGAGCCACCTGTGCTGAAGCAGGGATATCCTTAAAACCTGATCTGCTGGTGGCCCTTGATGACTGGAATTGGGCCACCCGTGGGTTAGCTGACAAGGATCTTGTTGACAACTCTAATCAGAAGCTGACATGACCACTGTGTGGTATAGCTGTTATGGGCCTCTGCTTTTGTCTGCTTTGCAAATAAAATCGCAATAAATACAATTGCAGGACATTGACAATAAGGAGGTTCATGAAAGCGCAATGAAGAGTCACCAGATTTGACGTAGAACAAAATGAAAGAGCAGCATTGACTACACTGATCTTTAGGTCTTCATGGATTCCAATGATACATTCATCATAGATTTATGTATTGTGAGCGCCTCTACATTGCTGTTGGCTTCCTCCATTGTCCTAAATATCATCTGAAAGTCCAGGTGCAGATGACATCCCACAGCCGTGTAAAAGCGTTGACGGTGCGTTGTTAATTATAAGGACAGCCTGATGCATCTGACAGGATTACAGAAAAAAGAGATGACCTGGGGCGCTCCCTCAAAATAAAATATTGCTACAATGATAAGAAATCACAGTGGACCATACTAGCCCAAACACGGTGGAATTGGTTGCTGCTCAACCCCTGACCGAGGATCTTCCCGCGATTCTCGTGGTGTGGATATGCGGAAGAAAGAGCATAGGGGGGCGCAATGCTAATTACAGGGAATCGGAAGACGTCCCTATCAAGCAATAAACAACACACAATAAAAGTGGTGGTAGAAGGAATAAATAAATAAATAATATAGCACAGTGACTCATGTCCTGACGAAGCAATAAGTTGCGAAACGTGTAGTTCATGTGGGGCCCTGGAAGTTTGCATCATCTGACCGCTATCGGCTACCGTAGTCGGCTTGAGCGCCCTGCTGGAGTCCTGAGCACCGGACGCAGGGCAACGGAAGATACTGCAGCGCGACGCGGGAACTTGCTGCGTGTACCGGAGCGGTCCTACATGTGAGTGCACTGTTGCTCACTCTTTTATTTAATAAATTATACCTTTTTTACAACGTTATGTGTGGTGTCACCCTTACACACACACAAACCACTGTGTGAGCTGGAGAAGATTTGGGATAGGACGCAGACGAGGTTTGGACGGGAGACTGCTGAGCTCCACAAAAGAAAGATCTTGGACGGTTACTGGCAGCTGTGAAAGATACCATTACCCCTGCCTGGTACCACACTTGGACACCACCACTTTTATTGTGTGTTGTTTATTGCTTGATAGGGACATCTTCCGATTCCCTGTAATTAGCATTGCGCCCCCCTATTCTCTTCCGCATCTGACAGGATGGCTTTTGGGTTCAGAGAGCACTCTATAAGTTGGAGGTTGGGCAAGCAGCAAAATGGGATGTGGGAGTGCGTTTCTTTTGGCCTCCCCTTTATAATTAGAACGTGTGTAGGGCACATCCTCTCTATAACTCGCTTCTGATTTCATTACTAAAATACATGTCTCCAGTTGTAATCCAGAAGGAGCATGGAGGGAAAAAGCGTCCACCGCTGGAGGTGCAGAGTCCCAGTGAGAGGTGGTCCACACCAAGTCACACCGGAGGAGGCGGGTGAGCCTGAAGCTTATACAAAAATCCTTCTCTCCTTGATCACATTGATTGTGGTACATGCTTGAAATACTTGTTTTATTGTAAGTGTTCATTTTTTAAACCCCATAAAGTTGAGTTTTTTATACTATACTGGGCTGCACTATGGTTTGCATTTCTTTTACATACACTTTGCTGCGGAGCTGAGAGCTGGAGACCTTATCATCTGGTGGAAACATCTTTGCAGCAGAGACCATTGTGTGTCAAAACCGCTTAATTTTGACTTACATCCTGTAAGTAGGCATCACATATGAGCCAAGAAAGAACACAGAATTTATAACACTTGATTTTTGTTGTCTGCACTTAGATTGTTTTTTTGTTTTATGTTCTTTTTCCCTCCATGCTCCCCCTGGATTACAACTGGAGAGTGACGATTTGTGGGACTAGTGAAACCAGTCCCCACCAGCTGGGTTTGAGCAGGGGGTTTGAACTTTATATTAATACTTTCACGCTATTTGAGCACAATATCACTGTTTAATAATCAATTGATTGGGTTAAAATATTCACTGTATATCATAAGTGTACACTAATAGAGTTAGCGCCGTTTTCTTTCACCTTCACGTAGCATAAAATACATGTCTGACATTATTCCAACCAGACTCTTCATCTTTTATATTTCTATGACCATTGTATCATAGCACGAAAGAGCGGTGTTGCTGCAGTACACCCAGATACGTGGACCTTTTTGTCCCCAAACCACCATTCCTCCTTGCCCTCCTTTTGTTGATATTGATCTTTCTGCCAAGCTTATATATTGAAAAGCTACTCAATTATACCAGGCTGAGGACCTCTAATATGAAGGACCCAAGTCCCATTCCTCTTCCACCAACCTATCCAAAATGTACTTCATCATCCTGCTATGATGCACATTTTTTTTCTTGGTTGCAAGAAGTCAGAGCTCTAATCAAAGGTACTGTACAGAATGGCAGACGGACTCATGCCAGACTCCTGTACACGATGAGAGATTTGTGCACATCTTTGAACAGAGCAAAATAACTTGAAAATTAAAAGCAAATTGTTTGGAAATCAGTAGAAACGCAGTTTAAAAAAACAACCTATTTACTGAGCAGGTTTGAAAGATTTATGGGCATTTTGAAGTTAATAGATTTGGTGATTTGGGGTAAATCAATAAAAGAAGAAAAGATGAGGATCTCTCAGGTTATTACAAGCAGAAATAGTATTGAAAACATTTGTGCTGTCTTCCTGAATCACATTTTCCAGAGCACAGCAGTTGATATATTTCCTATTTGCTGCTTTATTCCTGTGCGTTACTTATCATAGAATCCTAGAAGAGTAGTGAAGCATTTAATTTAAACTGAAATAATGTTGTTTCTGCCTGTCCTTCACTTTCTGTTCTTATTCTCAATTGTTTTTTCATTGTTTACAATTGATCATTTCATAACACAACCTTTAACATAAATGTCCGTGTCTATTAGTTACATATAGTTACATAGTAGATGAGGTTGAAAAAAGACTTCTGTCCATCAAGTTCAACCTATGCTAAATTTAGACAACAGATACTTTATCCTATATCTATACTTATTGATCCAGAGGAAGGCAAACAAAAAACCCCATTAAGGGGAAAAATTAATTCCTTCCTGACTCCAAGAATTGGCAATCGGATTAATCTCTGGATCAACATCCTTCCCATGTATACTTATTTGGTATATCCATGTACAGTAGCGACATACTTTATTAAAGTAAATGCCGGCGGCATGCCGGGATCTACCCCAGCTGCCGCCAGTCAGAAACGCGCGCCGCCGCGTTTCCCCCACGCACCCCCCCTCCACATCGCGCGCAATTACCCCCCCAAAGACACCCCGAACCCGGCTTCTACTCTGCCCCTCTGCTTCCCCGCACCCCCGCTTACCTAGATTTGAACTCCAGGGGTGTCGGGGAAGCCTGGGGAAGCCGGGGAAGACGGGGAAGCCGGGCGCGCTTGTGACCGTGACGTCACAGTGCGCCGCCACGCGCCGCGGCTACCCGCTTCCCAGCCTCATTCAGCCAGCGGCATTTGCTCGAATAAGAGCTGCCGCTGCTGTATACCTTTCCCATCTAAAAAGATGTCCAACCTTTTTTTGAACAAATCTATTGTATCTGCCATCACAGTCTCCATGGGTAATAAATTCCACATTTTAACTGCCCTTACTGTAAAGAACCCTTTCCTTTGTTGCTGGTGAAATTTTTTTCCTCCAATCTTAAGGGATGGCCCAGAGTCCTTTGTACTGCCCGTGGGATGAATAGTTCTTTTGAAAGCTCCTTGTATTGTCCCTGAATATATTTGTATATAGTTATCATATCCCCTCTTAGACGCCTCTTTTCTAATGTAAATAATTCTAATTTAGCTAGCCTCTCCTCATAAGTTAGAATGTCCATCCCCTTTATTAATTTGGTGGCTCTTCTCTGCACTCTCTCTAGTTCCATAATGTCTTTTCTTAGGATTGGTGCCCAAAATTGTACTCCATATTCAAGGTGTGGTCTTAGTAATGCTTTGTAAAGGGGCATAATTATGTTTACTTCCCTTCCATCCATTGCCCGTTTGATGCAAGATAAGATCTTGTTTGCCTTTGCAGCTACTGCATGACATTGGGCACTATTGCTAAGCCTGCTGTCTACAAGCACTCCTAAATCCTTCTCCATCAAGGATTCCGTCAATATATCTCCATTTAATTTGTAAGTCGCCTTTTTATTCTTGTATCCCAAATGCATAACCTTACATTTATCTGTATTAAAACGGAAGGAATTTATTTTTCCCCTTATGAGATATCATTGGATTATATGACACTGGGGTTTTTTGTTTGCCTTCCTCTGGATCAATAAGTAAGTATAGATATAGATATAGGATAAAGTATCTGTTTTCTAAATTTAGCATAGGTTGAACTTGATGGACGCATGTCTTTTTTTCAACCTCCTCTACTATGTAACTATGTAAGTTCATGTTGACTCTACAAACACTGACATGGTTAATAAATTGAGCAGCAAAAAGGTTAGTAGAAAAACAGAGCACCATCCACAGCAAAAAGAGATCCAGAGGAGGCTCACATATAAAAAATAGGACTTTAATGGATCATACAAGGAACCCCTAGAGAGGAACACAATTAAATTATGGAGGTACCTCACCCTATTACTGTAAGGAATCCGCTCCGCAGTTTTCTGGTTGCCTTACCTTGCAGACCTGTGCAGTCCTGGAGCACCTCTACTGATGTTTGCTGCAGCCTGGATTCACTCACCAAAGCAAAATACACTCCCTCTGGTATCTATTGCAGCTGTGCAGCCTATCACTGCAACCTAGGCTTGCATTCACTCATTGGAGCAGTACCTTCACACCCCCGCTGGGGATTGGCCCGCTGGCCTTTAAGTACTGTCTTCCCATAATGCTCCCTGCCGAGCATAGTCCTTACCGGATGTCACCACCTGTTCTGCCACAAGCTCCTGCTTGTTCTCCTGTGCTGAAGCGGAGGTTCCGTCCTGTGTCCTTCAGCTTCCTTCAAGCTCCCGCTTGTTCTCCTGTGCTGAAGCGGAGGTTCCGCCCTGCGTCCTTCAGATTCCTTCAAGCTCCCGCTTGTTCTTCTGTGCTGAAGCGGAGGTTCCGTCCTGCGTCCTTCAGCTTCCTGTTCTTCTGTGCTGAAGCAGAGGTTTCGTCCCTGCGTCCTTCAGCCTCCTGGATTCCTGCACTGAAGCGGAGGTTTCGCCCCTGCGTCCTTCAGTCTCCTGGATTCCTGCACTGAAGCGGAGGTTTCCCTGTGTATCTACAGCTTCCTGGTTCCTGGGGCCTACTCTTTCCCTAATCTAGAGAGGCCGTGTCCTGGTTCCTGCGCTGCTACAGAGGATTCCCTAGCCCGCTCAGGACTCTTGCGCTGTAGCACTGGTTTAACCGTGCAGCTAGGCGGTGTGAAAATCTGGTCTGTCTTCCACCTCCTGAGACCAGTACCATGGGCCATGGTCGCCGCACGCGCAGAGGCCACCCCCGCGCTCCTAAGCTGAAGCGGGGCTTTCCTGACTCCCTGTTGCCGAACTCCTACTTGGACAATGTTTATTCTGACGTCTCCTGTCCTGACCCTGGCTTGTACAACGACGATGCTGTCTTCTCCAATCCTGATCCTGCTACGTATGACTACGAACTTCGCAATCCGGATCAGCCTGCGCGGTCTAAGGTCGGTGCTTTTACAACCCCACCTCAGCCTCGCGGTCCGACCCAGGTTTGTGGCGAGCACAACCGTGACAATTACCCTTAAAGTGTTACATACTGGACGGATGTATGTTTTTAAGAGCAACCGGATCATGCTTCTGGTTAATAAATTGCCCTGGGTACCCTAAATTGCATTATGTACACAGGAAGGTGGCTGGCAATTACCCTGGGATCATTAACCAATTAACTGACCAATTCAGAACCAGGAGCTAATTGGCGCATAAGCAAGGAATGTTTTACCCTTTTAAACTCCGGTCAGGCAGGAGCTGTGTTGTGGAAATCATTGATACGGTAGCATTAATTCTAATTGCAGTTTGCACTTTTTACACTAATAATAACTATTATAGAGATGGTTGGATTCTGCTGCTCTCTCATTTGAGCAGGTCCCTTTCGTAGTGTTGAAGTTCTTTAGAAATAATACTGTAGCTCATTTACTGCACATGTTATCTTTTAATTGACCGTCTTCATAGAGGCCATTATTTGTGCATAGCTTTAGAATCCTCCATCATTTTTTTTGCAGCACTCATGAAGAGAGAAGTGAGATTCTAAAAGCTCTATTCATACTATATCTAGGAAGAACTGTATTGTTGGTCTATCTTAAGGTCTCATAACCTACTCAGAAACTGCCTTTCACCAGAATCAATACAGAAACTAGAAAGATGTACTATATCGATTGTCATACATTAGATTTTGAGATCACAATGGTGCCTTCAGAAATGATTTATTTTAAGTTAATTGGTGCGCTCTTCGGGACCTTGAATTCCTCCTCTAACTCTTGTTTCTAATGCACTTTCCTTTTGTATACAATATGTGGGTTAATTTTATACTAACATACCTATGTTCTTCTACAGTAGACTAAACAATGATAGAATAAAAATCTCATGTGTGGACACACCTATGGTTCTGAGAACTGTTTTGTAATAAATAGCATCAATATTGGCAGAACCACTTCTTTTTTGAGGAACCAATTAAAAAGGTTGCAAAAAGAAACCAGAAGAAAATGTAAAGCACTTAGACATGCACCTACAGGCAGGTCTCCAGCTTTGCGGGTAAAGTTACATATAGTTATATTCTTACATGGTAGATGAGGTTAAAAAAAAGACATGCGTCTATCAAGTTCAACCTATGCTAAATTTAGACAACAGATACTTTATCCTGTATCCATACTTACAGTATATTGATTCAGAGGAAGGCAAACAAAAAAACACCAGTGAAATATCATCCAATGATATCTCATAAGGGGAATAATAAATTCCTTCCTGACTCCAAATAATGGCAAACACATTACACCGGGATCAGCATCCTTCCCATGTATACTTATTTAGTATATCCCTGTACAGTTTTACTTTCTAAAAAGTTGTCCAACCTTTTTATTGAAGATATCTATTGTATCTGCCATCACAGTCTCCATGTGTATTGAATTCCACACTTTAGCTGCCCTTCCTGTAAAGAACCCTTTCCTTTGTTGCTGGTAAAATCTCCTTTCCTCCAACCTTAAGGGATGACCCGGTGTTGTTTGTACTGCCCTTGGGATGAATAGTTCTTTTCAATCACCTTGTATTGTCCCCGAATATATTTGTATATAGTTATCATATCCCCTCTTAGATGCCTCTTTTCTAATGTAAATAAATCTAATTTAGCTAGCCTCTCCTCATAAATCGGATTATCCATCCCCTTTATTAATTTGGTGGCTCTTCTGCACTTTCTTTAGTTCCATAATATATTTTTAAAGGAGTGGTGTCCAAAATTGTACTCCAAATTCAATGTGTGGTCTTACTAATGCTTTATAAAGGGGCATAATTATGTTTACTTCCCTTCCATCCATTGCCCGTTTAATGCAAGATACGATCTTGTTTGCCTTTGCTGCTACTGCATGATATTGGGCACTATTGCTAAGCCTGATATCTACAAGCACTCCTAAATCCTTCTCCATCAAGGACTCCTAATTTATCCCCATTTAATTATTTGTAAATTGCCTGTTTATTCTATTTTCCCAAATACATAAATGTAAGGTTATCTGTATTAAACATAATCTGCTATTTACCTGCCCAAGTTTGCAGTCTACCCAAGTCCTTCTGGAGCGAAATTACATCCTTCTCTGATTCTACTACCTTACACAATTTGGTGTCATCAGCAAAGATAGAGACTTTGCTCTCTATGCCAACTTCAAGGTCATTAATAAACAAGTTAAGAGCAGAGGTCCCAGTACCGATCCTTGAGGTACTCCACTCATGACCTTAGCCCAACCTGAAAAAGTTCAATTTATTACAAGTCTCTGTTGTCTATCCTTCAACAGTTTTCAATCAAAGTGCAAATATTTGTAGCGAGTCCAATTTGCTTTATTTTGTACACTAACCTCTTGTGTGGAACCGTATCAAAAGCCTTTGCAAAATCTACAGTAAGTAGACCACATCAACTGTGTTACTATGGTTTAAATTCCTACATACCTCCTCAAGAAACTATTAAGGTTAGTTTGGCACGACCTATCCTTCATAAATCTATGCTGACTATTACTAATAATTTAGTTTTCCAATAGGTATTCCTGAATATTATCTCATACTAAACCTTCAAGTAGCTTCCCCACTAATGTCAGGCTTACAGGTCTGTAATTCCCCGGTTGTGATCTAGCCCCCCCTTTTTATCTTTTTTTTAATAACTTATTTTTTATTTACATTTTTAGAAAACATAGCGAAAGGGATACAGAATTAGAGAAAAAAAGGGGGGGGGGGCAGGTGCCACTAATTTAACACCGGTATCAAAAATACAAAACTACAACGACGCCAAATATCAGAACTCCACAAATTACACAGAATTACCAGCTCTCACAGAGAGAATACAGGCCTCAGTCCACAGGGACTGAAAAATTCACCTATCCCCCCTCCCCCTAGAGTACCAGGGCACCCAAACTTTTTGAAATTTTCTTGAGTTATGTCTCGTATAACTTAGTTAGTTAGTCTTTCCATAGATTGCACCTCATTTACATACTTGAAAACGAGAGGTAACTCTCAATGTATTACTTCCTGGTAAAATATTTTATAAATAAAGAAATTTACTCTTGAGATGATCTCTCTCCTGGAGGGGGGATGGGGCTTTTTCCAGGCACCTGCAATTGCACGTCTTGCTGCGGTCAGGATATGTAACAATAATTTAGATTTATTTACTTTTAGGTGATCTAGCGGCTTACCAAGGACCATTATAATCAGGTCTAGGGAGGATTCTTATCCCAATAGTTTCTCGCACCAAATCATGCACTATTCCCCAGAATCTCTGTACTTTGGGGCAAACCCACCAGATATGGGCCATATCAGACGCCGTTGCAACCCCTCCAGCAAAGATTCGTGGTCTCTGGATAAATCTGCCTCGAGCATTTCCCTCACATCTCTAACATTTTTGACCGTCTATACATCAAAAGTACCCGTAAACCAACCCGGACCAAAGTCAGGGTTGTCAAGAATAGGGGTACATCTCGAAGGAGCCGAGGATAGTTGATAATAGCTTTTGACCCTATGCCAAATTTTAAAAGAAAATGTTATTACCGCCGAATCAAAGAGGTCTGGTTTAAAGCTCTTTGTTGTCCTATTATTCCACAGAAGGGCCGGGAGTGCCGCGGAGCTATTAAATATATTTTCTAAATCTATCCACCAATATTGATTTTCTTGAGAATGTCAAAAATTATCTGTTTCAAATGGGAGGCAGAATAATATTTCCTGATCTCGGGGACTGCCAGCCCCCCTCTTTCTCTGGGTTTGAGCATGACTGATCTCGGCACTCTTGCTCTTTTGCTACCCCATATAAATGGCATGATTTTATTCTGTAGATCTCTTAAATATTTTATTGGAATAGTGACCGGTAAGCCCCTTTTTAAATCTAGGCACCACGTCTGCTTCATGCCAATCTTGTGAACTGAGCCTGTGGAAATTGAGTATTTGAATATTAAATGTAATGGTTTGGCAGTTTCTGAACTTAACTCTTTGAGAGCTCTTGGATGTATGCCATCGGGGCCAGGTGCCTTATTTACTTTAATTTTATCAAGCCACCTATGAACATCTTCCTCAGTTAACCAATTGTTCGTTAATATAGAGGTTGTGGCTTCCTCCTGCGGCACTACTATTGCAATTGATTCTTCCCTGATAGATAAAGAGGCAAGGAATTTGTTTAATACCTGTGCTTTTCCATTATATCCAACAATTATTCCAGCCTAGCTCACACTGAAAGGGTCCAATATTTTATTTTCTCATTTTTTTGTTATTAAGGTACTTCAAGAACTTTTTACGGTTGACCTTACTTTCTATTGCAATCCTTTTTTCATTCTCCATTTTTGCTAATTTGATTGCCGTTTTGCATCTTTTGTTCCATTCCTTATAATTCTGATACGATGCCTCCGTCCCTTCTGATTTTAAGAATCTAAACGCCTGCCTCTTCTTTTCCATTTCCTCCTCTACCTGGATCCATTGCTTCAAAACTGGGCACAAGGACAATTTATTTCATTCCATGAAATGCTTTACTTTAAACTCTGATGTTCTGGACAAGTGTGAGAATGAAAGCGGAGGCGGGTGCGACGTGTTTCGCTCTGATAATGACACATCCTCATTGTTCCACATAAAAATCAGTTAGAAGTGTCAAGCAAACACTGTTTAAAAATGCAGGCTTACTTAGGTGACCCTAAAATTATACATACAGTATATTCCCAGCCTGCAATAACATCCTATTCACAGACTTGACACCATCACATTGGATATGTCAAGTAACTTTTGTCTAAATTTAGCATGAGGTTGAAAAAGACATATGTCCATCAAGTTCAACCTATCGACTATGTAACTATAACAAGTAAATACACCAGGTTATGATATAACAGTATTTACTGAACACTTTCGTATTATAACTGAGCACACAATACAACCGGTACAATGTGTGTATATATATATATATATATAAAGACGTGTGGTAACCAGGGGATCCTGATGACCAAAGAAGACAGCACACTGCAAAGTTGATGTCAAAAAAGTGTATTGTGAGGATTTGAAGTTAGGCTGTTTTCTGTAAAATGTATTATCATTTTTTTCATTATTTCAGTGTGTACGTATTCCATAGCAATGTCTAATTCCTCCATCCCCCTTTCCCTGTATGTTTCATTTATTGTCTTCACCCTTGGGTGTCTTGCATCACTTGGTGATCTATGTTTCGGATCAACTAACAACACAGCCGATAGGCAGACATTGAACTAACATAGAGCTTATTGACATCCTATATGGATAGATTTCTGGCATTTAAGCTATATATACATCATTCTACAATATGCCTGGAGCACACCTGCTCGCATTAAATTTTGCCAGCAGATAGAATAGTACATGGTTATTGCATCAATATTCAACTAGGCTTGGTTCCATGCACTTATGCATTATCTATTGACATTATAGTCCCCCATGTACATACTTAAATGGGAAGCAAATACTATGATGTGGATGGTGTATTCTTTTAATATGTTTGGTATTGTGTGTATCCTTGCCCTCTTTGCATTCAGCTTTTGGCCCTATGGTTTATTTCATTGCTGAAATCGCAGCATGGGTTTTATCAGCGAGTACAACCACGTCTGCACCTTTTCAATGGTTGGCACGGACGCTGACGGGTTGCTAGAGCGTTCACGACGCATGTGCAAATACCTATGCCCTATGGTGTTCGCACCCCTCCCCTCTCTGGTTGAGTCACGTTCGCGTCACTAGGGGTTCATTGCGCATGCGCACAGGAGTTGAGCTAGTGCGCTTACAAGCGTACCCCTCCCCCCTGTAACCAGGGACGCGATCGAGTCGCTAGGGATCCACTGCGCATGCGCGCGGGAGTAAAGACTAACAGAATACGCACGGCGCCCCCCCCCCCTTTGCTAGGAATGTGATCATGTTGCTATGGGTTCATTGCACACACGCGCTGTAGTGAAGTGAGAGGCCGTGCGCCCCCCCCCCCCCCCCCCTCTGCCAGAGACGCGATCGGGCAGTTCGGGGTAAGTAGCACAAACGTGGTGTATCATACTACTGACAGGCTGCAAAAGGAACGACATATAGACACATATGCGGTCACGATGAGTCTTTCTGGCTGTTAACACAGCACGATCTGGTAGAGTCAATGCGGGCAGCTTCTCTTATTATTGCACATGTATTTACTTAGTTCTAGATGTATATGCATGTTCTCTTTTGTTGCACACTATGCATATTTAGCCATGGTTACCAAGACGCAATCAGGTTGCACAGTGACGTCACTATGTGGACAGCATTGGTATAACAGGTGACCAATCATACAAGGGTTCAGATCAAGTTGTTTCATTGGTGCTGGTCAGTATCAGTATGTTCGATTGGCTGTGACGTGTTGTGGGTTGTACCTGGGATTGTAATTTGGATTTTCTATGATTGTTTTCAGGTGATTTCATGTATGTTTTTAGGGGTATATATGGGTGCTTGTCTGTTGTGCACTGCCCTGAGGAAGGTCCCGTTGTGAGGACCGAAACGTTGGCGGCCCTGTGTTTCACATTACACTTTTTTGACATCAACTTTGCAGTGTGCTGTCTTCTTTGGTCATCAGGATCCCCTGGTTACCACACGTCTATATGCTACATATGGGACATGCATCTGCCTCCTAACCAAACCGTGAGTGCAAATCTCCATACCATGACTATATATATATATATATATATATATATATATATATATATATATATATATATATATATGATAAAAAGTCACTGGCACTCCAATAGAAATTCAATAATGAAAAGGTGCATGTCCCATATAAATAATAAAAGTGTACATTACCGCATAGCAGCAAAAAGGAGACAGCACTCAGGTGAATGAAAATGAATGTATTAAATACAGCACATAACTCCAACGTTTCGATCCCACAGGGGGATCTTCCTCAGGGTGGTGCAACAGACACAGGACAGTGAGTGACTTATATACCCCATCATCGCCCAATGATGATGCTTTTTGATGATGTGGAGATGTTTATGTCACTTGGGTGTTGGGTACTTAGAGGTGCGGTGGCATCAGAGCCCTAGTGTGGGTCCCGCAATGTCAATCCCCAAGTGGAAGGCATAGCCATAGCCCTAGCTCGTGGAGTTGGTGCACTTTGTTGATATACATGCCTGGGCACTCTAGTCCGGGTGTCCCTGAACAATCACATGGACAGTCTGTTCCACTGAAGTCATCCACCTCTGTGTGGCGTGGCCTCCAACTGGAGCGTCCCACCTTTAGATAGTCTTTGTCTGTCGGTGGTGGTCTGCTCCTAGACCACAGGCCTGGCGCACCGCGTGGCGTCTGTCGCTGTGTCCCTGACATGATGCAGTATGGTACTAGCACTCCCTGCAACTACTGAGGAAAGTATCCCTACCTATGGGCCTTCCCTGCAGCAGCCACAATCTAGTGGGAGTCTAGTGCAGTTGATGTGGTCTACTGGGTGGCTACAATCAACTATCTCTCTGCTGGATTCTCAGAGCTCTAAGGCTGCATTATTTAAACAGGGATAAGTCTCTGTTACACTGAGGTTGTTCCCTTTAGTACCAATGAAAGGGACATGTTGTAACCTCGTAGACCGAGGTGTCATTGCAAGACAACTGGAACGGAGGCGAGTGTGGTTCATACTATCTTTTATTAGACCATACTTGACTATATCAGCCACTGCACTGTTAGTAAAACCTAATTGGCCAAAGACAAAGATTTGGTGTCTATTTAACAAAGCCTCCAGACTGCAAAAAGACAATGAAAAACATCCAATTGAAAATAATTAAGTATTTTTTAATTTATGTTTCTTGTTGTTTTTTTTTAAATTTTTGTACCAATTTTGTAGTGGTGAGACCTAAGTGTTGGTTATCCACATCATTGTGTGTTGTGACATGAAAATAATGTGTTGATGCCTACGCCCTCGAGAATACAGAACATCTTAAATAGCTCATGCACTAGAACACAAGTGTACTATTTGTATGTTAAATCTATAAAAGATATTATCAACTCCATAGGATCTAGCATTAGTACAAAAATCACAGCCGAAGCCTGCAATCCGTTACTCTATGGAATGTCTTGCTGGCTTTTCCAGCAGTGAAAGTGTTAAACACCCGCCATAGGAAAATGAGTCCTTGAAGCTCTTGACAATCCGCTTAATCCATTAGCAAGCAAAGGTCAGAAAGGAAACCAGCAATTTTCAAACCATGCTTACTTTGGTATATTTAGAGGATGCTAAACCCAGGGTTACCGTGGTAACAATCTTTGTATGAAGCACCACAGGAGGGTTAGGGTCTCGTACACTACAGACAGTGGAGGTTTCTGGAGATGTAAAGCACTCTGGTGAAACCCACACGGATTCACTGCCCCAATCTTTCCCTTACACACACAGGCTGTCCTACTTCCAAGCAGTGATACTGGGGCACTTCCTTGTGTGCAGGATCTGGTGTGGTCTTGTAGAGCAGGGGTGCTCAACTCCAGTCCTCAAGATCCCCTAACAGGTCAGGTTTTAAGGATATCCCTGCTTCAGCACTAGTGGCTCAATCTGTGGCTCAGTCTTTGAATGAGCCACTGATTGATCCACCTGTAATGAAGCAGGGATATCCTTCAAACCTGACCTGTTAGGGATTCTTGGGGAGTGGAGTTGAGCACATTGCGCACCCCTGGGATGCAGGATGTAGTAAAGTGTGGGGGGGGGGGGGATGTTACAGAGGGCCCCACTCTTCCCCAAAGGCATTTAAAATAAATGCCGGGGATCGCATGAGTCCTCTGTAACTTTTTACTTACCTTCCCTTCATGGCAACCTGGCGTCACGTCACGTTACCTGACCCCAAAACATCATTTGATGCCGGAGCTGTGCAGGGGGGGCACGAGTCGGAGAGGAGACGGGGGGGGGGGGGGGGGGGGCACATGTAGGAAACTTTCTGCACCCCTGCTGTATCCCATTCTTCCAGCCTTCTTCTCTAATATGACTCATTGCCGGTTTTGGCATTCATCTTCACATGTCACATGCCGACGATTCCACCCGTTAGACAAGTCCTACCTTAAACCATTAGCATGAAACTACAGCTCAGCAGATGGCAGAATAATTTGTTAAAATGCAGCAGATCCACTTGTTTGACCATCTTAATATAAAGCAGTTTGTGAGGCTAAAATGTTTCCACATACTTTTCACTATTTTAAATTGATTTAAAAAAATAATGGTGTTTTCCCACCTCGCTATTTATGCTGCCAAGCAGCCTCTGTCCTGGTTCTCATCACGGAGTCCACTTATCAGACTGAATTAAATGTGTATCACAGCCCAATAATCCTGTATCACCAGTGCCAACTATGCATTGCTTTGCCGCAGTGAAACAAGGGACGTGGAGCGGTCTCTTCTTAAAGGCACTCGTTTGGAAGTAGCAAAACTTAGTCCTAAGGGGGCTGTTGACATCTTGTGATTAAAAAAAGTAATGGCGGGTTAAAAGTGACAAAAAACCTCCAGCGTACAGTGTACAGCAAATAAAAATACCACTTGTGAGCACATTCACATGTCTCAGACACGTCGAGTGACACACCGTGCTCATTTGCATGTCATTACCCAGAATCCTTTGCTGCAGTGGAAGCATTATTTGCAAAGAGATAATGGGGAAAGACATCTCTGAGACATGCAAATGCCCCCCCCCCCCCCAAGTGGTATTTCTATTTACTGTCATCTTGTGCAAACAGATTGCAAGCTGTCATGTTTGACCATGCAACATCATCCTAAAACACGTGAGTTGTGTTCGGAGGTTTCACATGTGTTCCTGCGGCTCGGTGAAGCACCTGCAGCATATGTTTCTATGAAGCAACGCAGCACCAGTTTGCACCGTAGACACACTAATAAAGCAGTAATTTACAGCCAGCTCCCCTGCTATTGCTGCATCTGCTCAGAAAAGGTTACAAGAAACAAACCGCTATCCTGTCTCTGTACACCCTTCATCCAACAAGGACACTTAGCGAGACAAATTGACAGAACTAGCACACGCTGTAAGGAGACCTACTGAGAAACTGCTCCGATACAGAAGGAAAACATCACCTACATTAATATGTTATCACCTCATGTCCTATGAATCTCTGTAACCTAATTTTCACATGCAGGCTTCCATCTAGGTAAACATCTACTACAGATGTAGCAAAGCTTAGTGTCGCCAGTGCGGCTGCCTTTCCCCATTACCATACAGCGCTTCCACTGCAGCCAGGGATTCTGGGAAATTACATGCAAATGAGCACTCAGTGTGTCACCTTTTACTTCATGTCCACTTTAACATGGCCTCCTATAAGCTTATGCCTGCTGTATAGCACAGCCTGGGTTATAGAAGTGCATAGTTCGACCTTTTGGGTTTCTTCAGTGTGAAGTTATACTGGCTTTGCAATGTAAAGTTTGAATAGGTTTCAACCAAATATTATATAAGTTATGGTGGGTGAAAAAGTAACAAAAACCCTCCACCGTACAGCAAATACAAATATCTCTTGTGAGCACATTCACATGAGTTAAGCAAGCAAGCAAGCCACCCACAAAAGGATAAACCATTACAGGTACACCCTATGACCCTGACACCAGAGAACACTAGCTGTGCACAAGTTTCACTGTCCGGACTTCTAATTTATCGGTAGTAGTTCTAAAGCAGGGCTGCACAAACTTCTTGCCTTGAGCCCCCCTGCTGGCTCTCCCTCCCCCCCCCCCCCTGCCCGCGCCTCCCTTACCTGCTCTGAAGAGTCAAATGATGCCGCTGGGTCATGTGACATCACGGCACATGACCCCGTTGCGTCATTTGACACCGCATTGCCACGGCAACGTGTCGCCGGAGCCGACTAAATCACAGTAAGAGAAGTTGCAGAGGCCGTGCGTGGTCCCCCGGCATTTAATTTAAATGCTTTGAGGAAGGGCGCAGGGACCTCTGCAACCACCCCCCCCCCCACCCCCAAGAAAATCTCGCACACCCTAGTTTGGCACCCTTGTTCTAAAGGATAACTTCAACAACACTCAGGACAGAAAAAAAGGGGGAACTTGAATTCATGAGTATATAGGACTAATGGAGAAGTGCTTTGAATCGGAACTGGATTAATGATGCACAATGGAAACCCACAGCGCATGTTAGGGGGAGGTGTTTACAGACCAATTCACACCTTTATTTGATCAAATCACATTGATACCCGAGGACAACACCCCTGCCTACTTATTCTGTCCCAAATTGGCAAATGTTTTCCTGGTTAAGGCCTATATGGGCCGAAACATTGTCTTAGCCCCAGAGTTTCACACTGGATTGTATACTTTAGACGAGTCCCAAACCATGTGAGATTTGACATTAAAAGGTGCCATACTACAAATATTGTTCTTGGTGGTTCATTTGTTTTTCACAAAAAATAAGGGACGGATGCAGCAGTTAATCTCCTTTCTGGGGACTTGCTGTGAATATTCTGCACTGGAACACTGGACAATTCCTTTAAATGAAATGTAATGTGTTATTGTATAAGATGATTCTGACACTGGATCTAAGGATGTTCGGAGGAAGTATATGGTTATTTTTTGTTTCCTTTCATCTATGCATTGCTACATCTCATTTCTCATGTCGGAGAATAATTAGGACATTGATTCTTTCTAGAGCATACTTGGTATTTTTTTTCAAATTAAAATGACATTTTAATTAAAATGACATTCGTATGTGCGAAAGCATCCCTTTACCGTCAGCTTTTAATTGCAAATGATAACCCTACGATGAACCTTAAGGTGTGAAAGATATACAAAGCGTCCGTTCCAGGAAATCTACTTGGGAACATACCGAGGTCAGGGTGCAATTAACCCTTTCGCTGCCAGACGAGGTCTGTGATACTGTGAAATGTGTGGCAGACCCTCTGGCTGTGAAAGGGTTGCAGCCCAAGTTTTGAGGAAAGATCTCTTCTAGCATTTCGCCTGCTCTGTCTCGGAAAAGTATTTACATGTTGCAGCATTGCGTAGTGAAGCGTTGAGAGAAGAAGCAGTATAATGGCATGGCAGGGTCACGGGGTGCAATGTGCAAGTTGATGAACTGCAATGGAAGAACAAGGCTAATCCAGAATAAGAAACACGAATACGAACAGCTGCCACCACTAAACTGTGGGCAATGTGCTTCCAAAGTGTATCAATGAAGGTGGCCTCCTGCAGACATCATACTCCAGGAGTGGCCAACTCCAATCCTCAAGGGCCACCAGTAGGCCAGGTTTTAGGGATATCCCTGCTTCAGCACAGGTGGCTCAGTCTATTTAGATTTTTTATTACAAAAGCTGGTCAAGAAACTTAAATCACATTTAGAAGACACCACTCACATTTTGAATTTATTACAAGATATTATTTGGTCTGATCAATATTATTTAGTCACGTGTGATGTCACCTCACTTTATACAGTCACTCACATGGTTGTTTAGCTGTTAAATATTTTTTGGAACAAGAGGGTTTATAGACGGGAGCACATATTGAATTTTTGGTTTCTCTTATCCAGTTTACTTTAACACATCATTTTTTCTGGTTTAATGAGGAATTGTTATTTCAGATTAAGGGCACATCCATGGGTACCAGGTTTGCACCGAGCTATGAAAATCTCCTTATGGGAATGTGGGAGGATCAAAACATCTGGTCCCAGCACGAGTTTGGCGCAAACCTGGTACTATGGACACGTTTTGTGGATGATGTATTTTTTATTTGGAAGGGTGACTCTGATGCACTATCATTATTCTTCAATTATATTAATCACAACACTTATAATCTTCACTTCTAAATTTAGCACTAATAGTATAGAATGTCTTGACCTACTTATCAATATAGAAGATGGTAAAATCTGTACTAAGACTTACCATAAGCTGATAAGTTGTTTAAATTACATCAAAGCAGACAGAAACAATCTGAATACTTGTCTTGATAATATCCCACAAGGGGAACTAAGGAGAATAAAGCGTAACTGTACAAATAACAGCATATAAGAACAACAGGTTGAATGTATGCTTAATAAATTTAAATAAAAAAACTATTAAAAAAACACAACCTTAGATCAAGCATATTCAAAAATAAATATCCCTTTCATTACACAATACAATCTACTAGCTCCTCAAATTAAGAAAGTAATTTGAAAGCATTGGCATTTAGTTCTTAAAGACCCCATTTTGCAATCTCATCTCCCTCAAGTTCCCAAGGTACTGTTTACCAAAGCAGACACTTTAAAAAAAACATGTGGCACCTAGTTGCATCAAATCCACACACAAGGTCACATCCAAAGGTACTTTTTTGGACACTAAAGGCTTTTACAAATGCCTTAAGTGTAGAATGTGTAAATTGGATCCTCACAGTTCTAAACATGTGAAGAGCTTTTCATCAACTCATAGAGGAATAAAACACAATATTAAACATTTTATTAATTGTGATTCATCAAATATTGTCTATCTCATACAGTGCCCCTGTAATAAACAATATATAAAGTGCACCACTAGGAAGCTTAAGTTCCATTTTGCTGAACATATTTCTAATATCCAAAAAGGATTTCAACAGCATAACTTATCTTGGCACTTTTATGAACAGCATAATCATGACCCGCTGGGCATCTTGAGCATTGGCATTGATAAATTATCTCTAAACTGGAGAATGTTACGCCGGTGCTGCCCGCAGACCAGACCCGTCCCTTCTACTGAGGTGAGGAACGTATATGGGCACGCACCCGCAGCAAAAGGAGCATGTCCGGAGTGTGGTGCTTTAGGCGTTGCCAGGCCAGGTGGTGTTAGCTAGCAATACTTGCCGGTACCGGTAAAGAAGTGCCGTCGTCATTGCCATTTTAGCCAAGGTCAGGGATTGGAGAATTCCGGAAGGTCGTTGTCCAAGCAGGGGTCGAGAGCCAGAGATAGACGTCCGCCAAGCCAAGTCGTAACCTGAGAGAATAAGAGAGAGAGAATGCCAGAATAGTAATCCAAGTGGAAACTATGTCGAGCAATGAGTGAATGGGAGGACAGGCAATATAAAGTGCGGCTGGCCAATCGGAAGTGGAGGCAGGCCTGGAGGAGTGCGTGGAGCTATCTTGGATAGGTCCACTTGATTGGCAGGCAGGTGAGAACTCTTATTTTGGCAGGGAGTCCTGTTCATCTGCTGGGGGCGTGGTTTCACTGCTAGAGCAGTGAATAAATTATCTTCACCCGGCGCGCGCTGTTCACGCGCGCGGCCGGGACACATGGCAGCCGCATGGGAGAGGGAAGAGCTAGCAGGAGCGAGAGACCACCGGGGACGGCGGGGAACCCCCAGAGCAGCAGGAGGTAAGTGGTGCCAGCGAGGGGCACGGACCTCAGCAGTGGGAGGTAAAGAAGATGAGGAGGGGCCGGGCTGCGGGCGCCACGATCCCCGAATCCTCACAGAGAAGAGGTGATAATATTAATGCCATCTCCAAACTTGAGACCAAGTGGATCCATACTATGAAAACGTTGGCTCCACTTGGTCTCAATATAGACAATGACTTAGGCGCTTTTTTGTAATAATGCAGTATATACAACTATTGTCATATTATTATATGACAATTCGCTGGTTGTTATAGTGAAAGTGTCTGTCATTGTCGTTTTCATCTCTGTTGCACCATCTGCTTGTCTATCATATAGACTGCCTGGCTCTGTCTTAAATCCATACATTTATTAGTATTCTATTAGGAATTTTATAATTATCAATATATATATATATATATTTGTTTTCTTTGCATTACTCATTCTTAAGTATTTTATCATGTATTTTACAATTGTTGTATTAAAATTATGTTTATTTGTATTTTATAGTATTATTATGGGTTCAAGTTGTTTGTTTCCTGTTTGATTTAATATGTACATATATTATCTGCAGCATTATCTACCACTGGCTAGCCATTTAAACTATTAAGGGTTGGACTGGACCTATATATACTCTGCACATTTATTTAATTATACCCCCTTATGTAGTCTTGTTATAGATGAAACGCGTAAGGCGGAGGCTGTATGATATCCTTATTATAGCTTTATTATAGCCTTCCATTGAATCTCCTAATTGTCAGCAGTTTAGTACCTATTATGATTATTATCTATAGTGTACTGCTGCTGGACATTACTCCCTATGGTTCCCCGTCAATGGATCTAATACCTTTGCCGATGTCATCTCCGCGATCTCGTGGGAGTTGGAGGACTCAGCTGCGGTCGTGTCCGGTATCGGTGCCGAGTCTCAGCGTTCCACTTGGAGTAAAGACAAGCCGCTCTACTACACTGCAGTTTGGAGAGGAGCATATGTATCCTACTTGCCTGTACCACCTGCTACTTTGAAAGTAGCTGTCATCTTATGCGCATAAACTCAATTCAAGCTTACTTCACCATATTTGTCTCTTTCATTTTTCAGGTTCTTCGATAATTTGGTTATTTTATTGTGGCTATTTCAATATGTCTCAACTACTCTGATCTGGCTATATCATAGCCTTAACTTTATTTGTGTTCCCCATTCCCTATTTATTTCTTAACTATTGTGAATAGTTTTTACACTGTGGCAGCATTCATTGTTACATTTTCTAACTCATTGATACATTTTGCGCACCTAATCCTTTCCACTGTGTGTGTGTGTGCAAATATATATACACACACACACACACACACACACACACACACACACACACACACACACACACACACACACACACACACACACACACACACACACACACACATCATTTGTAACATTACACATTACAGTATAACATGTATTAAGCTTTTTGAGTAAGGAGAAGAAAACAACAAAACTAGAAAATGTCCTCCACTACCAATATTTTCTCAGGGGACACCCACTAACTCAGGCAATTGGGACTACCACAAAAATGGGAAATCACAATAAAGTTACTTTCTCACAAAACCTCCAATTCCTGTGTGTTCCCCACATTCTGTGATCAGAGAATGTGTCTCAAGCATTCACAAGGCTAGTGACATTTATTTTAGATAGCTTCACTTTGGAAATATGCATCACTCTCTGGCGGATGCAAAAGAGAAGTTTATGTCATTTTAAAAATGGATACATCATTTTGAGTAAATTTGGAGAATATATTGAAATGTATCACCTTGACACAAAGTTGTTTATGTAAAATCAAACTGAATTTATTAAATCCAGCCCTGCATTTTATCACCATAGAGATTATTGTTGGTCTCATCTTAGTGCGCTTGAGCATCACAAGATTTCGAATGGTGATTACATAAACAAATGCATTTTTTTCTGATGATTAAAAACAAAATCACCAAATGACAAAATCTGTCTGTTTTGACCTTAACATCTAAACAAGGTCAACCAGCCTCCGAAATGAACATATTTTATATCTATATTATTCCTAATATATATAGATATAAATTGTAAATGAATAACTAGAAACTGGGTTGATCTCACCTAGTAATATTATCTGCCTTTGAACCCCCTCCTGTCGATAAACGTATTAAGCTACTTTTCATTAGCCATTGATCCGGACTGAGAAGAAACTCCTGTCTCAATCAATATCAATAGAAGATTTGTCTTAGAAAAACACACACAGAATCCATCCTCCTGTGCGACTCTTCCCTCTCCGTGAATGGCGCAGTATAGATCCTCATTTTTATGTAACTTCCTTTACTTCACCTGCGACCCATCTAATAAACAATTATTCTTTCCACCAGCTGGCGATTGAAGCACCAGGGGAAATGAAACATACTTGAGTTTATATTTGATAGCACAGGCAGTATGAACCAATTTTTTATGATATCTCAAGAGTCCTCTCATAAGCCTCTGTTCAAAGTCTCTACGTTGTAGTTTCCAATGCGAGGGGAGAAATAGAAAAGGGGACTTGTTTGGTTTTCGCTCCCCGTGAAGCACTCCTCGGGAATTCTAAGGCCGCGCTTATAGTCCTGGCGATGCGACGTTGCGTCAAAACAAATGTATTGAATCTGTCGCATGCGCCTGTAGTAGGAACGGCGCGACGGAGCGACGTCTTGGTCGCGATCGCTGGAAGTCAATGAAAATTGATTTTTCAGCGGCCGTAGCATGAAGTCAGCGGGCACATGAGTGGTTCAGCCAATGAGGACGAACCGTTCACGCCCACATGCCCGCCACGCCCCCCGGCCACCATCTCTGGTCTCTAATACTATAACCAAAAATCACTGCTACAACAGCGACGTATGATGTCACGCCGTTGCCAGGACTATGAGCGCGGCCTAAGAAACCGAAAAATACTGAGATTTATAAATGGATCATTTCATTTTTTATTTTCTTAATGCGAAATCCCTCTGCTAAAACAACAACTCCACCCATAATAGCTTCATTGCCATTGAGGTCCCGAAGTGTTCGATCGAGAGCTTCTAATGCTGCGTATGTGTGGGACATTTTTCTCACGTCCCAAACAGAGATCTCGCTCTCTTGAAGAACTTGGGCTGCTCCTGCATTTTTGCTAATGTTGCAAGTTGGATTTTCAGAATGGACAAGATCAAGTGGCAGCTTAAGGGTTGTGTGATGGGTTCATGTCCTTTGTGATGTCATCAGTGATGTCATTTGTGAATTGTATCCAAACATAGACAAAAACTTGCTCCTTGATCTCAGGAACCATTATGAAAAATGTAGTTACGGTATCTTATCTGGTCCAAATGCATAGCGACCAGACAACTTTACCCAATATATAGTAGATTCCTCCCCTCTAATTGAAAAGAGACCACAGTAAAACGTGCAAAAAAATTACAATTAAGTATAATGAATTGGCTTTGCTAGGACACAAAGTGCAAAATGTTTATGACTTCAAGGTGACAATGAATTCAGTGTAAATGAATGATCATGTAACACCAATCCTCAAGGTTGTAATATAACATGTCTTGGTAATTTCTGTGTTTTATTACTCCCAACTGCAGTGTATTATATTGATGCTGAGGATAATAAAACTGAAGATAAATCACTAGGACATCAACACATTTGTGATGAAGAAGTCACAGAGATTCTGTTACTGTTTTAAAGCAGCTGTGTGATTGTGCTTCTGTATGTGCGTTCAACTTGGAATAATGAGAAATCACTAACTGTATAACATGTTTCCTCACAGAAATATTGATTATTATTATGTATTATAATATGGTTCCAATGTATACAGAACTTTTACAGTTGAAAGATATAGAAGATTTAATAACACATGGAGTCTTATATACATTTAGGGATGGAAGCATTAAACATGAGTGGAAGTGCGAGGATGTATGCAGTGTTCTTTGTAGAATTACTGCAATATTCTTCCGCAAGTTGTATGCACATTACTAACCCTTTAATAATAGACATCACTTTTATTCTGACACCTAAATTTCAATGCTTGAGGCACAATCAATGTATTATAAATAAACAACACCCTATCATTTGGGGTGTTCTAATACCTAGGTCATGATAGAACATCCAGTGTGTGTGTGTGTGTGTGTGTATATATATATATATATATATATATATATATATATATATATACATACATACAAAAAAAATATTATAATACATAATAATAATCAATATTTCTGTGATGAAACATGTTACATGGTTAGTGATTTCTCATTATTCCAAGTTGAAAGCACATACAGAAGCACAATCACACAGCTGTATGTATATATATATATATATATATATATATATATATATATATATATATATATATATGTGATAACATCACTTTCTTTCAATCTTGAATCATGTTTTTTCTCTTCTAAGAGAAGTATATCTTGATGTCAGCTACTAAATATATTTTATCTGATTATGGTGGTGTTACATTGTCAAGCCCATTGCCTTATTAGAAATTCAACAGATAGTCGAGGATCAAATAAGTGTTTTACAGCAGATAGGAATACTGGCTCTTATCTACTGTCAAATTCTATGTTTCTATGTTACATACGCTTCTAAGTGGAACTGCACATTTAATCATTTAAAGGAGCAGTAACTCCTACAATTTTTTTGCACTCATTTTTTCTACAAAGTGGGAACCAGGAGCCCTCTGAACAAACCTCCACAATTTTCAGCTTTGAGGATTCTCCATTTCCCAAGTTACTTGGTGAAGTTTAAATCTCCCTTCACAGGAAACAAAATGGCTGCTAAATCTCGGCCAATAGGAAGCTGCAACATCATCGGTTGTGGCGTCCTATTGGATGGGCATTTAAATCCTCTTTAAAAACAAGGAAGTAAAACCGGTAAATTCAGCAGGTAGTATTTTTTAAATCAGGTGGGGGGGGGGGGGGGGGGGGGCGGAGTGAGCCTCAGAGCCGAGAGTAGTGAGGTTCGGCTCTGGAGGAACTCGTTTCAATTTCTGTAAAAAAAAAATTAAAAAAATCTTTGTTAGGGTGAGCTGCTTCTTTAAGAAATGTTTGATGTTTCCCAACCAGGCTCAAAAATGATATGCCAAATAGCACAAAGACACTACTTAGGGAACACACAGTGCCTGCTGCATTTATCAATCACCGCAAATCATGGCAACCGCAAAGATATTGGGTCAAAACCCAGCTTTCAAAATTTTTTCTGATTTTGCTGTAGCTTCACCAGGAAGCAACAATGGAGTTGTGATAAGGAGCAGCAGGAGGAGTGATAGAGGAGTTATTGAATGATCATATGACAATGCCTTGCATGAATCAGTAAACACCTTGGCATAACGTTTCTAAGCAATGAGTAAATGTAAAACTATTCTGTGTATTGTATTGTATGTCTTTATTTATATAGCGCGATTAATGTACATAGCGCTTCACAGTAGTAATACATGTGGTAATCAAATAAATAACAGATAATATAAATAACAGATCATGGGAATAAGTGCTTTAGACATAAAAGTAACATTAAGGAAGAGGAGTCCCTGCCCCGAGGAGCTTACAGTCTAATTGGTAGGTAGGGAGAATGTACGAGACAGTAGGAGGGAGTTCTGGTAAGTGCGTCTGCAGGGGGCTAAGCTTTATGTATCATGTGTTCAGAATATCCACAGTGCTATTCATATGCTTCTTTAAGCAAGTGTGTCTTAAGGTGCGTCTTAAAGGTGGATAGAGAGGGTGCTAGTCAGGTACTGAGGGGAAGGGCATTCCAGAGGTGTGGGGCAGTCAGTGAAAAAGGTTTAAGGCGGGAGAGGGCTTTAGATACAAAGGGGGTAGAAAGAAGACATCCTTGAGAAGAACGCAAGAGTCTGGATGGTGCATAACGAGAAATTAGGGCTGAGATGTAAGGAGGGGCAGAAGAGTGTAAAGCTTTAAAAGTGAGGAGAAGAATGGAGTGTGAGATGCGGGATTTGATCGGAAGCCAGGAGAGGGATTTCATGAGGGGAGATGCTGAGACAGATCTAGAAAAGAGTAGAGTGATTCTGGCAGCAGTGTTTAGGATAGATTGTAGAGCAGACATGTGAGAGGCAGGAAGGCCGGACAGCAGGAGGTTACAGTAATCAAGACGGGAGAGAATGAGGGCCTGAGTCAGAGTTTTAGCAGTCGAGTAACAGAGGAAAGGGCGTATCTTTGTTATATTGTGGAGGAAAAGCGACAGGTTTTAGATATGTTTTGAATGTGAGGGGCGAATGTGAGAGAGGAGTCGAGTGTGACCCCTAGGCAGCGTGCTTGGGCTACTGGGTGAATGATCGTAGTTCCAACAGTAATGTGGAAGGAGGTAGTAGGGCCAGGTTTGGGAGGAAGTATGAGGAGCTCTGTTTTAGCCATGTTGAGTTTAAGGTGGCGGAGGGCCATCCAGGATGATATAGCAGAGAGACATTCAGAAACTTTGGTTTGTACAGCAGGTGTAAGGTTGGGTGTTGAAAAGTACATTTGTGTGTCGTCAGCATAGAGGTGATATTTAAACCCAAAAGATGTTTTTAGGTCACCTAGTGAGAGTGTGTACAGAGAAAAGAGAAGAGGTCCCAGGACAGAGCCCTGGGGTACCCCCACAGAGAGATCAATAGAGGAGGAGGTGTTAGCAGAAGAGACCCTGAAAGTACGGTGGGAGAGGTAGGATGAGATCCAGGATAGAGCTTTGTTCCGAATACCAAGAGTATGGAGAATGTGAAGGAGAAGAGGGTGGTCCATGGTGTCAAATGCTGCAGAGAGGTCAAGAAATATGAGCAGACTGTAATGACCTCTGTCTTTGGCAGCATGGAGGTCGTCAGTTATTTTAGTGAGGGCTGTTTCCGTGGAGTGAGCAGTGCGGAAGCAAGATTGTAGAGAGTCTAGGAGAGAATAGGTGTTGAGAAAATGGAGCAAGCGAGAGAGTACAAGACGTTCAAGGAGTTTAGAGGCAAAAGGCAGGAGGGAGACAGGTCGATAGTTAGAAAGACAGGTAGGGTCAAGCTTGCTGTTTTTGAGTAATGGTATAACTGTTGCATGTTTGAAGGAGGATGGAAAGGTTCCAGAGCAGAGGGAGGAGTTAAAAATGTGTGTGAGCGTAGGGATTATAATAGGAGCAAGAGGTTTTAGAAGATGGGAGGGAATGGGGTCAAGAGAGCAAGTGGTAGAGGGAGAAGAGGCAATCAACAGCGACACATCCTCCTCTGAGACAGTGGAAAAAGAGTCAAGGAAGGCAGGAGGAGAGTTAGGAAGAGGTGTAGGATGGGAGGAAGAAACAGAGGGGATGTTCTGCCGTATGGGTTCCACCTTTTCCTTAAAATAGTCAGCAAAGTCCTGAGCGGAGATGGAGGAAGGAGAGGCAGCTGAGGGTGGTTTGAGTAGAGTATCAAAGACAGAGAACAGTCGGCGTGGGTTAGACTTGTGCATGTTGATTAGTGAAGAAAAGTAGGCTTGTTTAGCTGGCGAGAGGGCAGAGTTGAAAAGGGATAGCATAAATTTGTATTGAAGGAAGTCTGCAAGAGTATGAGATTTCCTCCAGAGGCATTCAGAGGAACGAGTGGAGGAATGCAGCAGGCGTGTGTGGGAATTTAGCCAGGGTCTAGGGTTAGAAGGGCGAGGGCGGCAGAGAGAAAGCGGGGCATGTAGATCAAGAGAGGAGGACAAGGCAGAGTTGTAGTTCCTGACCAGGTTGTCAGGGTCTGTAGCAGAGCTGAGAGAGGAGAGGGAGGAGCGTAAAGTGGACTCAAAGTCAGGTAAGTTAATAGAGCGCAGGTTTCTACAGAACCGGGGGATAGGTGGAGGTGGAGAAGGGGAGAAGCGAGATAGAGAGACTGAGATGAGGTGATGGTCAGAGAGAGGAAAAGGGGAAATGGAGAAATCAGAGAGAGAGAAGTTTTTAGTGAAAACCAGGTCTAAGTAGTGGCCATCCTTGTGGGTGCTGGCTGCAGTCCACTGTTGAAGGCCAAAAGAAGAGGTTAGAGAAAGAAAGCGGGAAGCCCAAGGGAGAGAGGGGTCATCAATGTGGCAATTGAAGTCCCCAAGGAGAATGACAGGGGAGTCTGAGGAGAGAAAGAAAGAGAGCCAGGATTCAAAGTGAGAGAGAAAGGCAGAAGGGGGATGAGTAGAGGTAGGTGGGCGATAGATGACCGTCACATGGACAGGGAGAGGAGAGAAGATCTCGACAGTGTGAGCCTCAAAGGACGGAAAAGCAAGAGATAGAGGAATAGGAAGGGTTCGGTAACGGCAGAGAGAGGAGAGCAGGAGCCCCACGCCTCCACCCCTGCCATCAGGGCGTGGAGTGTGGGAGAAAGAAAGGCCACCATAAGAGAGGCAGCTTCCAGAGCAGAGTCAGACTGAGTGAGCCAGGTCTCAGTTATAGCAAATAGGAGCAGAGAGTGAGAGATAAAAAAAAGTCATGTACAGAGAGGCACTTGTTAGAAAGGGAGCGAGCATTCCAAAGAGCACAGGAGAAAGGGAGAGAGGAGGGAGGGTGGCAGGGGATGGGTATGAGGTTGGAGGGGTTGACACCAGAAGGAGTAGCGGTTGCAATTGGCAGGCGAGGATGAGCGCATGTAGGAATAAGGCAGGGACCAGGATTGGGAGAGATATCCCCAGAAGCAAGGAGGAGAAGCATGAATAGAAGGCAGATGTGTGAGGATGATTTGTAGGGGTGTTTTTTAGTGCAGGGGATCTAGCTGTGTGGTGTCAGAGGACGCAGGTAAGAAAGGAATTCATGTGAACAGAGAAGTGGTGAAGGAAGGAGAGATGGAGATATATGAATAGAGTTAGAGACATACTGTGTCAGGCACTTGAATAAACGTATCCTTTTGAAAAGCAAAAGTCGACACACAAGAGAATGGATTATGTTTCCACTCCCATGTTAAAGCAGCAGTACAAGCGGCGTCCCTTCTCCCCCCCTCTCCTTTTAATATGTGCATCAATACAATCCACACAATGATAAGTAAATACCTAAGTTGTCGATCGATCCGTTCTGCTGTGATAGATCGGTGAAGATTCGGCATGGGGGTTCACTAAATGGCTGTCAGTGCAGCAGAAGAGGACCAAAGATGCAAAGTTCTGTGGCACCCTTACTACAGTGCCATGTGGGATACTACCAGTTGATTGGTTTCATAGGAGATTACCTCATTTATTGATATCTTAAAGGTACTCCAACTAAAGGATTCTAATTATCTTTATTGCATATACTTGCTCACGCTGAGCATTGCACAATTTGTTCATCAATTAGAGAGAGGGCATGGCTAAAAAAGAGGTGTGCCAGAGCTTGTTTTAGAAGAGGAAGGGGATGTGACTTTGTAAATGGTTGCTATAGAAACAAAAAAATGATTGTTATATTATAATACATTAAAAATGTCATTTAGAGTTGTTTAAAAAATGCTACAAGTATTTTCTCATAGTACAGAACTGATTTATTAAAAAATAAACACACATGTAGGATATTGCTTGGTCTGCAGCTTTAAATGCAGATAATACAGTCATCCCAACACATTGCCCCACAATGTATAAACACAAGGGATGTTAGAAGTACTATTTTGCCTCATTCTACATTGGGGACAAATGTAATGGGTCTCTAGTAGGCATAAACACCAAATCTGCTGTGTCTTTACTTATTAAATGTCCTTGCAGGACTCTATTGTTTGGACAAGAACTGTAAGGAACACAACTCCACATCCTCAGTAGGAACTGGAAAAAGGCATTTTAGTGGGCGATGCAAAAAAATCTCTGTCAAGAAATAATGGACGTCTTTTAATTCTGTATAATGGTAAATGCATGCACAATGTTCTGGATTTGGAAAAGGTAGTGATTGCAAACATTCCCACATGATGAAGAAAATGGATTTACAAATTGGACACCCTGAGTGTCACACGCTTTAATGAGGACTTAAGTTAAGATGATGGAAAGTGACATATAGACAATAAAATCTCAGACCCTGTATTTTCTTATCACAGAGTAACATTGTAACACTGAGATAACACTTTCCTAACTCTGCTGCCACACAGGAGGTGCAACATGATGCGATGAGTCATGCTAGGAATAGCAAATAACACATATACAGTATGCTATATGAGTCTGCCCCACTCCACATTGTAAGAGGAAATATGTGGATAACGCTTTGTCTCATTTCCAGGAACATCTCTCTCGATAATGAATTTATTTGTATAGTGCCAAATACACGTATTCAATAGGGGAATTACATTTTAGTGAGACATTGCTGTCAATCAGCCTTCATGTTGCCTTTACTGTACATCTCGTAAGAACAACACTCATGATATTCCTATGTCAGCTTTCACATGAAGTACAATTTCAATCAGACTTAAAAGGTTGTTTTTAATGAAGCATAGACATGGAATGAGGCAGAGCAGTGCACAGCCTGACACACACACTATTGCTCAACAAGGCTGTAGGTATTCATGTGAAGTGTTCTGTTTTCTAGTCCTGGAGTGTTTATTTTTACTTCTGATTTGAAGCTGTGTGCTCACTGGCAGAGAAATGGGTTCTCTTTCACACTGTGCATTATATTGCTCTGAGTTCTACTGATTCACAGAAACCCTTCTGCTGGAAGGAGCTGCAATACATTCTATCGCAAGTCCAGTTTTGTAGTGGTTAAAGCCTCACCCCCTACCCAGTTTTAAAATAGACGTTTCCGTCGTATCAATTAGAATTGTTCTACTTTCCAATAGTACTAATGTGATTAATGTATTGTGTTGCAGTCCATAAATAAATACCTATGACAGAATGCCACCCTTACTGATTTTCCCTTTGTTTCCTAGGGAGAATTACAGGTAGGTGCCAGAAAAAAATGTAAACAAATGTATGGGAGCTCTGTGCGTGAGGGGGGGCTTTTTATTCATACATTTTTTTCATCAGCACTGATTGCGCCCAAAGTTATCCTTGAATACCCCAAATCACGACTGGGTGCCCTCCAAAGCTAAAAGTCATTTTTGCAGGAGATGTCACACTTTTTTTTTTTAAAGAGAGTGCCTCGTGAACCTGTAACAACACGAAGTCTGAACACTGGTGGGGGGTCTGATGTGGAACCGGGGTTGGTGGATGCAGCATCCCCTTCCCCTCTCTCTGAGAGACGAGCGGGGATGTGTCAAAGACAAATTGTACAATGTACTTGTCACATCGAGATACAGAAAACACATCAAAGTTTAGAAGAAGAAGGAAACTATTGGTGAGCACATCTCGAAAATGGAAGGTCGTTACAGGTAACCACACACGCTCATCATATGCAGGAGATAAAATATCATGTTAAAGCTACAGTATGTTTAACAAACTGGAGGATGTTGAAAAGCACTGCAGGCACAATAATCTCAGGATGAGAGGTGTCCCAGAGGAGGTGAGAGGTGTCCCAGAGGAGGTGAGAGGAGCCCCTCCCCTTTTTTCTCTCTCTCCAGCCTGGCCCTAGATCTCTCAGACGATATGAGATAGACAGGGCTCACCAAAGCCCAGCCACCTGAGTGCAAACATAACACGGTACTTACCCGTCCGCACTCACTATTTTCGGGCAAAGGAAGAAATGGTTCGGATGAGAACACGCTTTGGAATTAGAACAAACAGCTCAAAATCTTCCCAGACCTAACCCAAGCCACACTGACCAGGAGAAAGCAACTCTAGCCATAACTTCTCTCCTAAGAGAGAACCCGATCAAACATGGCTGGAGCTTCCCGTACAGGAGTACTGTTTGATACCCACAAATGTATTTTAATTATACCAATGTACAGTAACATTGAAAGTGGCATCCTTCCAGGTATGACAGGTCAAGTTTTAAGGATATACCTACTTCCACACAGGTGGCTCAATCACTGGCTCAGTCAAAGACTGAGCCACTGATTGAGTCAGCTGTGCTGAAGCAGGGATATCCTCAGAACCTGACCTGTTGGTGTCCATTGAGGGCTGGAGTTGGCTACCCATGGGTTAGATATTTATTTATGAAAGATGGTCTTTTCCAGTTTGGAGAGAGTTTGTGTGTAGTTGAAGTGCAGAAAGAGGTGTTCATTCCTCATCAGAGTAGGGCTATTTTGGAAGTAGTGATTCCTATTTGTGAATAAACAAGAGAGTAATAAAGAAATTAAGTTTATACACAAAGCTTTACTGGTCTCTTATTTGGATATAACATCTGGAGAAAAAACTTTTGATCATGAAGACTATACATAAACTTCATTAATGGAGACCTTTGGTAATTACTGATTTGCATTATTTGTGCATATGGCCATGAGAGAAAACTGTATTTTTTTTTATATGGAATGGTAATGCCATGAACCCATTACCTTTACTTAGAGTGCTTCTATCTGTTAATACTGAAACAGTATAATGCATAGTAACCAACAGCTGCAACTGAAAAACAATTTAGGCTTAGTTATTATGTACACCACATCAAAACCTACTGAGCAATCATCTTAAATTGTAGAGTAATCTACCCTTCACAAGATATTTCACAATCTTCAAAGGTAAAACGGGCTTTTAAGAAAAATAGGATGTTTTAAACATACTACTTTCCATGGGATTTTGTTTTCTTTGATAAATATGATTCTGATTTTTGCACTGGTTTTGCTGTTGGGAACTTTAGTGTATAAGATACTTAATATTTACTAAGGCAAACTTTAAAGGAATTAGAACCACTCCAAAGTTTCAGTTTATATTTTATAAAATAATTACCCAATACAACTTTCAAAGTTGTTATTGAATTACATAGACTTGTCTTATGTTTTGCCAAGATTAAATCAACAATAATACATTCCCCTTTCTTTAATTTTTTTATTTTCCTATTTGTATATGTAAAGCATGTGACCATGTATAATTCTACATTCTTACCCATACTGGTAATCATTTGGTGCTCCTGTTATGAATCTGTCAAAATCCTGATTGTGTGACTAACATAATGGCTGCTTCAGTAAGTGTAACTCAGCAGCTACAATGTATCCTTATATTACTAGGGTGACATATATTGTTACAGTTTACAGCACAAACCGCTGATAAAATTGGCAACAAATTATCACAAATAGGAAAGGGTTGCAAATATCTTGCACTGCCTGGGAGGTGTGCTAAAACCTACTCTAAAAATCAAAGGATGTTTTAAAAATCATTAAAATGGCATTACAAGTTGAATAATATATATATTTCAAAATGCAGTAAGTATTATCTAATACTACAAAACTAATTTATTTAAACAAAAAAAAACATAAGATGTCACACGTTTTGTTACTTTAACCACAATATTAATCTCTGTCAAGTGTTTGTCCAAACTTTAGCAAGACTGTAGTGTGTGGCGCTGTCCCTGGTGCTGATCTACCCCTGATACAGTAAGTAAGGCTCATTTCCTGGAATCTATTTCTGTACCTCTATCTATCTACAAATTCACAAACATACCCACAAGAAACCTTCCCTATTAATGGCAGATACAGCTTCCCTGATCGTGGGTTTATTAGGGGGGGAATAATCATTGAGTTCTGAGAATGTTCCACAGTAGGAAGTCCTTATCAGCAGTGTTTTAGCTGTATAGGATATAAGTAGAAATACTTCTGAACAGAAACCCACTTCACACCATGACAAAAGACTGTAACCCTGTCTACGTTTTCTCCTTGTGGGTATACACACATCAGCAGCCCTTGTATCTCTCTCTCTCTCTCTGCTTCTCCTATAACTGAAGAACACACCTCTGTGTTCCGAGAAACTTGTACATTTAACCCTCATTCTACCAAGGAAGTATACAGTAATATGTAGCTATTTATTTTCGAATCCGTTTCTATATTTCAACATAATAGTAGAGGGGTGCCTGCCCAGGTCAATATAAATCCTTGTACTGGAGTGGTGCTATCTGGGAACTGTTACACTGATACACAAGGAATCCCAATGTGATGCCCTCGAGAGGAACCTCAACAGAAAATAAAATGTAACTGTTAATCTGAACATTAAACTAAAGAGCAAATAAGGAGACAACTGAATAAAAGAATTATAAAAACACTAGAGCTGCAACTACAGTTATTTTATTCAGTTTTCTCCTTATTTGCTTTTTATTTAAATTGTATTGTGTGGTGTGGTGCCTTCAACTACAACTATAAGTACATGAAAAGCAATAGAATAACAGTCCCCCAATGGTTATTCTGTACATGGAATGAGTTTAGTGTGGGACTCTACTGGGGGCAGGATGAAGATGAGACATCTAAAACGTACCCCTGTATTTCTGGAACTCAAGAACAGGGCAGAAAGCGCCCAATGGGCTTTCCTCCTGCATCGGGTGAGAGGAGGAGCTTTGTAATGACAATCCCCACTGCATTTCTATGGTAGTTCCAGTCTGGTGCACTCTCCTCGTTCTTGTGAAGTGTTCAGGTTCAGATTACCTCACCTGCCGGCAAAAATGTCCCATTCATCACCTGACAGGTCTCAAAACTCCTTTTGAAGAGCAGGTATGTGAAGACCAAGTGCACATGAATTTCGCAAAATATTAACCCGTTGGCTGCTGCTGCTGCTCAGACCACCAGTGACTGTCTGTTATCTCCTCCCGGTTCATCCTTTTCCCAGCTGAGACCCACTAAGCTCTTCCCTAGAGTCGGGATGTCTGAGCTGGGAGAATATCCTGGCTCTGCCTCCCCCAATGTGTCCAGCACCTCTCACCTCCTCCTCCCCCCAGAGAATGGGACAGCTGCGGCTTTCCAGGGGCTGCACCTCGTGTACACCCTCCGGGCTCTGCTCATCCCACTCTACACCGCTGTTGTAGTAATAGGGGCGGTGGGGAATTGCCTCTTGGTTTATGTTATTGTGAAGGTCAAGAAGATGCACAATGTCACCAATTTTCTGATCGGAAACCTTGCTCTCTCTGATGTCCTCATGTGTGCCACCTGCATACCCCTCACTCTGGCATATGTCTTTGAACCCCAGGGCTGGGTCTTTGGCAGGACTATGTGCTACTTTGTGCTCTTCATGCAGCCAGTGACCGTGTCTGTTTCAGTCTTCACTCTCACCACTATCGCTCTTGACCGTTACATTGTTATTGTCCATCCACTCAGGCGCAGAATATCACTCCAGGTCAGTGCCTACATCATGCTCTTCATTTGGATTGTTGCCTGTTGCTTGGCACTGCCAGCCATGGCTCACACCTATTATGTGGAGCTGAAGCACCAAGGCATCGCCATCTGTGAAGAGTTCTGGGAAGGACAAGAGCATCAAAGACAAGTCCATGCATTCAGTCTGCTGTTCATGACTTACTTCTCGCCACTTCTGATCATCTTGGTGTCCTACACTAAAATCTCGGTCAAACTGAAGAACAGAGTTATGCCTGGCACCCTTACCCAAACCCAACTAGACTGGGACAAAGCCAGAAGAAAGAGGACCTTCTGCATTCTGGTCACTGTAGGATTGGTTTTTGGGATCTGCTGGTTACCTTTGCATTTGTTTAATATAATAAGGGACATTAACATCGATCTTATAGATAAATATTATTTTAATTTGGTACAGCTGATGTGTCACTGGTTTGCTATGAGTTCTGCCTGTTATAACCCAATTATTTACGCCTGGTTTCATGACAGCTTTAGGGAAGAGTTAAAAAAGTTGTTAATATGGCACAGGAAAGTGGCCCCATATGGACAAAGTGTTACACTTAGTGTAGTCATCTGAACCAAAACAGTTGTAGCTGCATTTTCTTCAATGTCTTCAGCCCACTTCTTCACATCTGCAAATGTGTGACCACTGCCTGTTTAATCTACACATGTGGTTAACCATGAGATTACATCTCCTAGGTAGCTTCTTGTAGGCGATTTTATTTAATATTAACCCGTGTCCCAGGTTCTTCTCTTGCCAATAATACGGCAAAGGAATTGCCAAAGTAAAAGTAAGAGTTGTCAAAAAATGAATACAACCCCTTGCATTGATCACATTATAACTGTTTTTGCAAAATCACAGTTTGCTAGTATGAGAAAAACACCGTAAATTGGATTAACCTATGATAAATCCAAATGTAAAGATCTGAGTTTGAAATTACGATGACAGTTAATAAATTATTCAATATTAAAAGTCCTAATAATAATATTGTATATTGTACCTGCTGTTCATTGATTCTCCATGTGTTGAAATATTTGCTGGTCGCCTATTTCCTTTGTTATTTGTATGCCTACAGTATTCAGAGTAGATAATGGATACGGGTTTGTATGGGATCATGCCAGTTAAATTATTGATATTTTAAACTCCCCACAAATAATTAGATGTTTCAGGCCTCCTCACCATTAGACACCTTTTATCAGATATCCTAGGGGTGCTCAACTCCAGTCCCCAAGCCCCTCCCCTTCCCAACAGGTCAGGTTTTTAGGATTTCCCAGCTTCAGCACAGGTGGCTCAATCAGAGGCTCAGTCTTTGACAGTCAAAGACTGCACTTACGATTGAGCCACCAGTGCAGAAGCTGGGATATCCTGAAACCTGGACATGTTAGGGGTGCTCGACTCCAGTGGTCAAGCCCCCCTGAGATATTTTTTTTGGGAGAGGCAGCTATGTATATAATTTGCTAGAAAAGGTGACATTTATTTAAAATTAGAACATAAAACAGAAATGCAAGTGAGAGAATAGACAGAAATTGCAACTGTCCCTTGCACAGTACGTGCTGTCAGTGAAGAACAAGTCACATATAACTTGGCCAGAGTATAATAATTTCATACATGTCTTCTTAGTTTATGTAGCTTCAGAGAACCTGTCCACTTTGAAATGGAAAAACTACTACTTACTATATTCCATTTACACACAATGAATTATTAGGTCCAGTTGTATAATAATTAACATTTTCTAAAAAATAATATATATATTTTCTAGTTTTAATGAGTTGTGGTGAGTTACATTAATCCTTATTATTTGTTGAGAAAGGCTTGACTCTGTCATAATTTAGTAGACATGGCCACTAATTCCTAAACAGTTTACAGCAGGGGTATCAAACTCAGTACTCAAGGGCCACCAACAGGCCAGGTTTTATGGATATCCCTGCTTCAGCACAAGTGACTCAATCAGAGGTTATAATCTAGTGTGCAAGGTGCCTAACAGTTGAATAAACTAGATAATATCACATAAAAGTCAATGTCTACAGCTGATAGAAAAACCAGATAAAATACCAGTGCATTTCCAGACCCCAAATAATAAACCTTAGACAGACTATTTCCTCATATAATAAAATAGGGAATATTAGGGGGAGATTCACAAACCTCCATTACAGGTAACGTATCTGATCAGGTGTTAACGTGAAGTGGCACATAATACCGGATCTGGCGCATTACCTATAACATTAGGAAATTACTAAATTTTTTACATATTTTGGCCAAAATATGATAAGCCTACTAACACTATCACATCTCTGATTGCATCTCATGAGCTAAATGACCCCTCATTGATATTATATGGAGCATGACTCCCCAACAGCAAAACCTTTATAAATATAGTTTGCTGTATCTCAGGAGCTTGGTTGACTGAATTAATTGAAGAAGGGGTTCATTTCAGATGTATAATTACTGTAATGTTTCTGCCTGTGTATCCATGTTTATACTTTGCAGCATTCCTGCCTGTTGGACTTCGTTGGACTTTGACATCTGTGTGGGACATAGCATCATGCATTGATATCAACTAATTGCTATCTGCAGAAAAAGAATATTAGCTTCGCTAACTTTGCAGAACTTTATGAGGTCAAACAAACGTTGGTGACCGCTAACAGTCTGGGCATGAGGCCAGAGGACAACAGCTGGACACGAGATACTAGTAAAAAACGAAAGTCACCCCTGAGCACAAAGATGAACCAGACAGCAAATCCCTGAGCATGCACATACATGTAGGGAGCAACAACAGAACACTGAACTTTGACAATCCTAGCAGAAATGATATGTTGCAGCAGATGTGGTTTATGGATGGGGAACGGTGTGGGCGTGTCTGTTTGCATGAAAAGTTATGAAAAATATGCCTGGCAAAACTTTGGTTAAATAAAGGGTCAAAGAGGAAGTGATGTTAGATCTATCTCACCTGCGCAAAACAATATGTTGATTATCTGGTATATGCAATAAAGATACAATTGATTTGAAGAGTTTGTCTATCCATCATTATAAAGTCGGGATTCCCATCTCTTGGTCCAAGACCCCAATCAAGGGATCAATTCTTCAGGCCCCAGCACCTTAAATAAACCGGACACTTTTATGTTTTATTATATTTCTAGGTGTAGTATTGAAAATGTTAGCTGAGCGCTCTATAATTTGCAGGTTTCAGATGTCTACAAGTGATGGTGCTCAGTGCCAATGGGTTTTAGGTTGGATTTACAGATTAAATCCACTTCTTCTTTCAAAGGATACACTGGTTTTAAAAGCCATATAGCAAACAAACAGTTTAAACATTCAAAATACAGACATGTTTGAAAGTGGGAAGTAGGATTTTTATGACAGATGGTCCAAACAGCTACAGTATAACCTCCTGTGTACAATGATTATGCTTTCTTCAGTCATAATTTTGATGGCATTATAGCTAAGTCACCCTAAACCTAATTGTAAGCACTCTGACAGCCTATCAGCATGATCCCTTTAGAAGGAAATAAGTCACACTTGTATTTTATATTTAGAACTCCCGCATGTGTTGTGATTGGTCTGGATGGGGAAAAAGAAAGATCACACCTGCAGAGGAGTAGGCCAATGTTGGACATAGTGAGAAGCAGAGTAAAGCACAGATAACAATGTGTTGTTTTTCATAAAAGTGAGCAGGTCAAAGCATTGCCAACTGTGTGTCACCATACATTTCATCACATTGACTAGAGTCCTTACAGATTTCAGAAGAGAAAAAGAAGATTTGTAGATGAGAAAGCAAAGTTAAAAGAGCACCTATGAGCACATCCACGTTACAGACAGATCCACAACCCTTTCTTTTCCCCATAATCACCAAATACTTCTGTTGTAACGAAGGATCCTGGGTAATGACATGCAAATGAGCACTCACAGTGTGTCACTTTTTGCTTCTTATCCATTGTAACATGGACTCCTATAAGCGTATGCCAGCTGTATTGCACACCCTTTTCAGAATAGCCAGTAAGCCTACTCACAGACAGCTATTTTTTTTGTTTCAAAGTTTTTTATTAGGCATTTATAACATTTACAGCTTTTTGAATATTTGTCAACATTTTGGCCTAATACAATTTTTCTGGTTTTTGTCTGAGGTGGGGGAGAAAGTCCCAACATTCCCCTGACCTTCAGAGGTCTGTCGGGGAAGTGCGGGTTAAGAAACAGAAAAGGGGAGAGAGAGTGATAGAGGGGGGGGGGGGGGCAGGGGGTGAGGGGGGGTTGAGATAGGGGAGGGGGGGGGGGATTGGCTCCCTGTTCTTGGCTGCCTTAATTTGGATCTTTGTTTATTATTACTATGGGGCATTTTGGCGTTGGGGGAGCATATACGTTAGCCATGAGTCCCAGGTATTGTTGAAAGAGGTGGTGGACCTTTTCAGGAAGGCTGATAGTCTTTCCATGTCCATCACTTCTTGCACCCTTTTTTTGACTGTCTGTTTGGAGGGGGGAGACACCATCTTCCAGGCGGCTGCCACCGCACACCTAGCCGCTGTCAGGATAAAGGAGACTAATTTGCCTGTTGGTCGATCCAGCACTTCTATGGGTCTGGCCAGCAGGTAGGTCAGCGGGTCAATGGGTATTGTGAGGTCTGTGACCTCTTTTATTAATTTTTGTATAGTTTCCCAGTACTTCTGTATTTCCGGACAGGTCCACCAGATGTGGGCCATGTTCCCCTTTTGACCGCAGCCTCTCCAGCATAGATCGGAAGCCAGAGGGTAGATTTGATTTATTCGAACTGGGGTAAGATACCAGCGGAACAGTATTTTGTATATGTTTTCTTTGATTGTGGTACATATGGAAGTTCCTGAGGCATTTTCCAAAATACTTTCCCAGTCCTCTCGGTCTATATCTATTTCCAATTCTGCTGCCCAATGCAGCATATAGTCATGCGTGGGGGGATCCATAGCTATCTCCATTTCTGAGCAAATTTGTGATATAAGACCTTTCTTATGGGCAGTCTCACGGCAGAGCTGCTCGAAGCTAGTGAGAGGAGGAAATTCCAACGTTGGGGTTAAAGTTTGAATGAAATGCCGAATTTGTAGGTATTTGAACACATTCAGCCCTACTATTTCATATTTAGATCGTAGGTTTTGGAAGCTCAGGAACTTCCCGAAGCTCAAGAGGTCGGCAATCGCATTGATATTTTTGGCTTTGAATTCGTCGAATTGTCCGGGCTCACATCCAGGTGGGAATTTCGGGTTTTTGTGAATTGGTGTAAGTTGAGAGTGAGATGTTGTGAGCTTAAATTTGAATTTGCATTTCGTCCAGGTCTCCCATGTGTGTCTCATCGGGCCTAATTTGAATTTGTTATTCTGCATGTCCTCCTTGCTTAGGGACCAAAGGCAAGCCGGCAGCGAAAGCGTCCCGGCATATTGAGTTTCTATGTCTAGCCAGCAAAATTGGTTTGGGTTGGCATTCCAGACTACTACCTGTCTCAGTTGTGTAGCCAGGTAGTATCTTGTGATGTCTGGAACTCCCATTCATCCTCTCCCCCTTGAGGCCAAGAGAACTGTTCTAGAGACTCTTGTTTTTTTTCCTTGCCAAATAAAGTGGAAAATTAGTTTTTGGATGTTTTTCAATTCTGAGCCAGGGATGTGGACCGGGAGAGTCTGGAAGTAGTAAAGTAATCTAGGGAGTATATTCATTTTAACCGAGATCATTCTCCCGATCCATGATATCTGATATTCTCCCCATTTTTCTAGATCTTGTTTGATTTTTTGGAACAGGGTCGGATAGTTATGTTGGTATAAAGATTGGTAGGTCCTCGATATCTTAACTCCCAAGTATTTGATACAAGAGGAGCTCCAACGATAATTAAAGTTTAGTTTGAGGAGATTCACCTCTGGCTCTGGCAGGCTTAGGTTCAACGCTTCTGAATTATCACTATTTATTTTATATCCTGAGATTTTCCCGAAATTCCGGAGTTCTTTTTGAAGGTTGGGTAGGGAGATTTGGGGTTTTGATAGGGTTAGAATGACATCGTCTGCGAATAGGGATATTTTATGCTGCCTTTGACCGATTTCTATTCCTTGGATGTCAGTATTGAGCCGAATTGCCGATGCTAGTGGTTCGATCGTTAGCGCAAAGAGGAGAGGAGATAAAGGGCATCCCTGTCGAGTTCCATTTGTGATCTCGAATCTCTGGTTATTGCTCCCTGGTAATTTTACTGTAGCTGACGGGTTTTGATATAGTCTACGGACCCCCTCTAAGTATGCGTCTTTAAAGCCAAATTTGCGCATAGTCTGGTCCAGGAATTGCCAGTTTATTCTATCGAACGCCTTCTCTGCGTCTAGGCTTAACAGGAGTGCTTTGGTGCCTGTGAGGTGAACATGGTCAATAATATTAATTATCTTCCGGGTATTGTCTGAGGCTTGCCTGCCCGCGACAAATCCTACCTGGTCAATGTTGATTAATCTCGGTAAGATGGGGTTTAATCGGTTTGCTAGTATTTTGCTATATAATTTGAGATCACTGTTGAGGAGGGAGATTGGATGGTAGCTTCCACACTGCATCGGGTCTCTGCCATCTTTGTGTATAATAGCTAAGTTAGCCAGAGACATTGTTGGCGGGATTTGGTTCCCTTCCATGAAATAATTAAATGTTTTCAGATGCGTGGATAGAGTAGGCAAGAATCTCTTATAATAGACATTGGTGAAACCGTCAGGACCAGGAGACTTAGTGATTTTTAAAGATTTGACCGCCTCTTCCAGTTCCTCTTTTGAGATCTCAGCGTTGAGGACTGTGTTTTTCTCCTCCGTTAATGTGGGGAGATGGCATTTGTTTAAATATTGCGTTATCAATTCTGATGCTATTGGTTCAGGTCGGCCGTTTTTAGATCTTAAGTTATATAGTTCTGTATAGTATTTTGTGAATTCCATAGCAATTTTGCTGTCACTATATTGTATCTCGCCAGATCTACTCTTGATCGCCGTTATTTGGGATCTTTTTTGTACCCCTCTCAATTTACTGGCCATGAGTCTGTCGGCCTTGTTACCCTTGTCATAGTATTGTTGATTGGTCCATTTTAGGGCCTTTTCAACATCCTCCAGCTGGGTTTGTTTAAGTTTTGTTCTGGCTGTTAACAATGTTTTGTATATTTTTTTGGAGGGGTTAGCTTTGTGGGCTTGTTCTATTGTTTTTATGCTATCTGTGAGCTCTTTGGTTAGTTTTTGGCGGGCTTTTTTCCTGTGGGACGCGATGGAGATAATTTTTCCTCTGATGTCTGCCTTATGGGCTTCCCACAGGTCCTTAAGTGAGGATCTAATCTCTCTTTCTATCGCAGGATGATTTAACAGTGAATCATTTAGTCTCCAGGAGTAACTCGTTGTTTTCTCGAAAGGGATTGACAGTGTCAAAGTAATCGGGGTGTGGTCGGACCATGTGATTGAGCCAATGTCTGATTCAATGGCTGCCGCCATCACATTTTTAGTGGTCAAGAAGTGGTCTATTCGAGAGTAGGTCTGGTGAGGTGCTGAGTAGAATGTATAGTCTCTCTGGCCCTGATGTTGGGTTCTCCAAACGTCCACTAGTGAGAACTCGCTCAGGATGTCCCTAAACCTTTTCCCCTTGATTTGGGAGTGGGTTGTTCGGGGGGGACCCATTGTGGTCGATCTGTCCTCGGTGGGGTTTAAAACCATATTTAGGTCTCCCCCCACTATCATCAATGACAGATATCCCGGGTCTACGCCTTCGAGTACTGTTTGTAAAAATTCTGTTTGATTCTCGTTTGGGGCATATACATTGATCAGTGCGATTGCTGAGCCCGCTAGGGAGCCATATACCATTAGGAATCTACCCTCTGGATCTGCTGTTGTTTTGATATGATTAAATGGAGTGACTTGTCTGATTAGGACAGCTACACCCCTTTTTTTACTACTGAATGATGCAAAAAAGCATGTTGGGAATATTTTTTTGAATAAATTTGGGGGGTCTTGAGATGTGAAGTGGGTCTCCTGTAGGAATATGATATCTCCCCCTGATTTTTTCATATCATGGAGGGCTAGCCTCCGCTTCCTATTATTGTGTAGTCCTTTGACATTTAGTGAGCGGATCTTTATTGGTGCAGTAGATGTCATTGTGGGTTTTTTGTGGGGGGGATCTTGGGATCTCGCCGTTCCCAATCGGGGAGATCCTGCTTTTATTTTCTGGGTGTCTGCAGTGGTTCTGTCTGCGTGTTTCACCGGGGGCGGGTGTGTTCTGCCTGTTTGTATTCTGGTGGCTGTCTGTGGGTTGCCAGGGGGGGAGGGTAGGATGGGGGAGGGGGGCGGGGTGGGGGGTAAAGATCTGCTGGGACAGAACCAGCAGATAGAGAGAAAGTAGGATTAGGTCCTTGTGTGGGCCTAATGCAGTGTTGCCAGTTCCTTGGGCAACCGGCATTTTGGGCAACGTGCCCTTCTGGGGTGGGTCCAGTGTCAATGACCGGTGTGCAGTCGAGGGGTCCAGACCCTGGGTTGTTAACATTATGCGCCGTTTCCCTCTTGTGAGTCTTTGGTTTGGTTCTGGCGCGTGCCGTGTTGTGTTTGTAAGGAGTGGGGGGGGGGGGGGGGGGGGGTTGTGGGGGTGGGTGTGGAAATGGTGTGGGGGGGGGGAGGGAGATGGCAGAGGGGGAGCGGGGGGGGAGGAGGGAAGGGAAGCCGGGAGGGGTGGTTTAATGGGCTATAGTCTAAATTGCTGGTTGACATGCTGTATGTGTCAGTTGTGTGGTCTGGGCCCTTTTATTTGTTTGTTTGTTCTTCTACTGGTCGTCTAGTACCAGGTAAAATTCGGGGTGATATGGGAGGGGTTCTTGTTCAGAGCCGGGAGGGGAGGAGAAAAAAAAAAAAAAAGGGGGGTAGGAGCAGGAGGGGATCTCAGGTACATTTCCTATGTCAACCCTTATCGCTCTAAAGTTACATACATTGCATTTGTACATTCTTCTGCATTTTGTTGCTTTCCTTTGCTGGTCTCACCTGTTAGAGGGGACTTTGGTCTTGGTGAGGGGAGGGTAGGAAAGGAGGGGAGGTGGGGGGGGGGGAAAGGTCGGAGGGGGGGGGAGAGAGGGGAGGCGAGGGAGAGGGGGGAGGGGGAGGGATGGTGGGGAGAATTGGGGGGGAGGGGGGAAGTGAGGGGAGGGGAGGGAGAAGGGAGTGAGGAGGGGAGAGGGAGGGGGGAGGGGGGAGGAGGGGAATGGAGGGAGGAGGGGGGAGGAGGATGGGAATGGAGGGGAGGGGGGAGGGGGGGTGAGGGAGTGGTAGGGGGGAGGGGTGGGGGAAGTAGGGGAAGGGGTGGTGGAGGGGGGTACAATGGGAGGGGGAAGGGGGCAGCTTATCTTGGTATTACAGTACATTTTTATAGTTGCGATTTCTAACATTTCGTCAGTATTGGTCATAGTACCCTTTGTGAAGCATATCTATAGAAATATGGATCCGTTAGTTGCCGCTTTGGCTCTGAGTGGGCTCACATGGGCTCATGTTGTGCCACTTGGTAGCTCGTTGTGGCTGCCTTTCTGTGACCATTGATTTGCTCATCAGCATTCAACCATTTCATTCTAGGGGGGGGGGGGGAGGGGGGAGGGGAGGAGAGGAGGGAGGAGAGGAGGGAGGAGGGGGGGTGAGGGGGTGAGGGGGGTGGGGGGGGTGAGGGGGGCAGAGGGGGGGAGGGGGGACGCACCGGGAGAGAGGGGAGGGGGTACATCTTATCATATTTTTGTAATACGTTTTTATATTAACATTTTCACATATCACTGTAAAGTTGTTCAGCATAGCTTTGTGGAGCGTTGTCATGGGGATATTGGCCAATTGCTTGCAACCTTGTTTCTGAATGAGCTTGTGGGGCTTGCCCGCTTTGTGCTCGGAGGGGGGGAGGGGGAGGGGTGTGTGTGGGGGGGGGAAGGGGGAGAGGGGGGATTATGGGGAGGGAGGGTGGGTATAGGGTGTCGGGTGAGGGGGGGGGGGAGATGGCCTTCAGGGTTGGGGGGGTAGGTAGAGAAGGGGAGGGGGGGAAGAGGAGGGGGATGCATCTTGTCATAATATAGTTTAGGTTATCACATATTTTGGGGCTTATCAGTAACATTAGATCTCTGTAGGTTCCTATACACTTCAGTTTATAGTTGTTTCCAGGCTTGTCCTCGTGGCTCAATTGCCTTGGCCGTGGTAGTCGGGGTATCTACTGTCCCCGTGGGGGGGAAGGGGGTAGGCAGGGGGATCGGGGGGGGGGGGGGGGAGGGGGGTGTTTAGGGGGGGGGGGAGGTATATATAGAATATTTTAATAAACGGTATAATGAACAGTTCTCAACTTTGTACAGTGTTCCCAGTCTTTACATATATCTGCCTATGAGTCGGATTTTTGTGAGTCGGCACTTTGCGCTGTATCTGCGCTTAGTGTCCTGACCCAGGTGGGTAAGCGGCCTGCGGGCCATCTCGCTTTGCGAGGGTAAAAGTACTCACAGTTACCGGATACCTCTGCTCTCTGCCCGGGGGGGGGGGGGACGTAGTGGAGAGTGTGTCGTGAAGGGAGGGGTCCGCGTGCCGGGCTGTCAGGACCCGCCAGCGCCGCTCCTCTCGTGGCATATCTGGCCTCTCTCCTCCCGGTCCGGGCAGTGCGGGCCCGTGTGGGATGGTATGGCGAAAAAAGAAAAGGAAGAGATGTGCGCGTCCGCCTCAGCGGGGATCGACTTCTGCGCCCCATCTCCGTTCACAGATTCCTCCGCGGCTGCGGTTCGTCTCCTCCGGTGCTGTTGCTCGCTGTTTCGTCCAGTTCCTTTGTTGGGCTGTGATTGTTGGCGAGGTGAGGTAAAGCACACGACGTCCGTTGGCTGTTATCTCCCTTTTCTTTGTGGTGCGTCCGCTGGGCTGCTTTTCTGTGGCTTGCGTCCGGGGTTTCCGCTTCTCCAGTCTGCAGAATCTGCGGAAACACAGGATTGCGTCGCCTCATGGGACAGGAGGGACTTTTAAGGGGAACTTCTTCGGTTGCTGCTCAGGTCAACTGGGTGAGGGAATGACTTGGAGGTAACTGAGGTAAGTGATTGCTGCGGTTCCTATCTAGGTCGCGGTTGTTTTTGGCCTGCCAGCCTCTCTGATGCTCTGATCTGGGGTTCTTCTGCATGTTGCCCCTGAGAGTGGGGGTGGGGGGGGTCTTGGATCCAGGCGGCAGGGAGGCTTAGGTCCAGGGCTTTTGCGAACCGCGGGATATCCTCCGGGTGTCTGATTGTGAGATATTTACCATTTTTTTGTACTGACAGCTTAAATGGGAAGCCCCATTTGTACTTGATCTTTTTCTCGCGGAGCAAGGAAGTTAATGGTGGCATCTCTTTGCGTCGCAGTACTGTGCGCTTTGACAAATCATTATAAATTTGGAGGTGAGAATCCTGGAATTTGATGGTCTCTTTGGTTCTGCATGCCTCCATTATTTGTTCCTTTATTGTGTATCTGTGAATGCGGGCTATTATGTCCCTTGTTCGGTTGGGATCTTCGGAGTGTGGCCCCAGGGCGCGATGGGCTCTATCCATCTCTATGTCCTTTGGTGTGAGGTCGGGGCACATTGAGACAAAAAAGTCCTGGAGATATGACCTGAGCTGACCAGGCAGAACCGCCTCCGGGACGCCCCGGATTCTAATATTCTGGCGCCTGTCGCGATTTTCCTGGTCCTCAAGGCAGTCTCTCAGGCTGTTTACCTCTGCACCAAGTCGAAATATTTCGTTGGCTGCCTCATCCTGGGATTGCGTGGTTTCGGCCATTTTAAGCTCAAGGACCGTGGTGCGCTCCGTTAGGCCCGTTATTTCCTGTTTAAGTTCTTTTACCGCGGCCCGCAGGTCATCTTGCAGTGAGGAGTGAAGTTTATTTAGCATTGTGGAGATCATCTCCTGCATAAATGCTCTTGTGAGAACTTCCTCCGGCTGTGGTGGGGTAGCCGTATTGCTCCGTTCGGTTGTTCCCTGCTTGGGCCCACGTGTGCTCGCGGAGCCGGCGCCATCTTGTGATCTTAATGCAGCTTCTGAGCTCTTCTGGGAGGGGGAGAAGTACTTAGCGACTCCTGGGGTGGCTTGGGACTTGGATTTGCTCGCCATTCTTGTTGCTAGGGGTATTAGGGGGATTTGCGGCAGCAATTGTGGATGTTTTTAGGGGGGGAAAAGCGCTTATTCTGCTCTTATTATATCAGGGTCTGTGGAGCTCCTCTTCTACACAGCCTCTCTCATCGGCGTCCTGGACACGCCCCCCACAGACAGCTATTTTGACCTTTTTGGGTCTCATCAGTGTGAGATTGGTTCCAGGTACACAAGTAAATTATGGTGAATAACTTGTTTTGTGCACATAGATGAGAAAGGGAAGTGAGAATGTAGAACAGCATGAAAATCTTTAGCTTGCATGTCAAGATGATGTTTTGCTTTGATAGCCCCCCTATCCCCCTGGTGTGGGATTAATTGCACTCATCTCATCTACCGCTTATATAATAGAATGATGCCTTGAACACATTTTTTCTGGCAGCCTGGAGTGCTTTGTAGCATTAGGCCATGGGCATGGTCAGCGATTATGCGCTGACCCGTGCTGAGGCGCGCTGCTGCTCTGAACTGAGCCCCTGCAGCCGCAATGAGAGCGGCTTTAGCAGGGGCCCGCGCACTGCTTGCGTAAGCGTGTGTCTCACCGAGTCTTGAAAATCTGGCGCTCGCTGGAGCGCAGGGCTGGTCACGTGAGCGGTTCGCCCAATGAGGGCGAACCAGCTCCGTGACGTCACTGGCCCGCCCCCGGCCCGCCCCCTGACGCCGCGCTGTCTAAGGCCAGGGAAAGCACCTGCTTTCCCTGAGCCTCAGCGCGCCTCAGCACTGTAGAGGCACTAGGTCCCAGGCCTTAGGCCTTCCTCACTTCCTGGAATCCTAGGAATGAGTTACTCCATATTCATATACGCGGTAAAGTGTAAGAAGTCATCTCTAAAAACAGGGCTAAAATCAAGTGAGACACATTGTGGAACATGGGATTGGGGCAATGCCTCTCATCTTTTTCCAAAAGCAAATTGGCTTAATTGCCAACATAACATAAGGAGATCAGAGATAAATCATGGTCGGACTGGAGAAAGAGATTACTCAATGAAACAATGCTGCTTATTTATTGATGACCGACAGTCGCTCCTACCAACCATGGAGGCCAAGCACCGCCATTTACTGCACTTACTCCCTCATCTGCAGTCTCTGTAAGTATCCCAACATAACACTTAGATTGTAAGCTCTCTGGGGCAGGAATTTCA